>NC_133328.1:493449904-493588758 GCF_042186555.1 Aquarana catesbeiana
ACACAGTGGTTTAGTATTTTGCAGGGTTTTCACTGTATTCAGATATATTTAGAGTGGTAGCTCAAACTTTCACTAGCTTTACAAATTAGGTCAATGATAATAATAGTTTTATTATCGTTTAAAAATAATGCACATATAAGATTAGCACGTAAAGCAAAAATGAGACTGACAAGAAAAAACAACCTTTGTCTGCAGTGGGATTTACAGACTTTTGCAGTTTCCAGTTCTTACTGCTGCTTGACACTTGAACTATATGAAATTCTTTCACACCCGCTTCACTCTAGAATGAAAACAATAATCAATCAAGTAAACCTAGTCTGCTTGCTTAGACGATCCCTGAAAACCCATTCCTTCACCTAACAACTGTACTTTTACTTTCTCCATCAGATCAGAGTTATTACCTTTTGTATCACTTGACCCTCCCTCCTAGATTGTAAGCTCTAACGAGAAGGGCTACCCGATTCCTCCAGCACTGAATTGTATTGTAACTGTAGTGTCTGCCCTCATGTTGTAAAGTGCAGCGCACACTGTTGCCGCTATATAAAGCCTGAATAATAATAAACCAAGGGTAGAACATACCTCCACATCTACAGTAACCAGGCAGCACTGCAAATTGGCTTTGTGAATACCTACTTTCCTAAAGTGGTTATTTAAATATGAAGCAGGCAAAACTTCCTCTGCTCCCTTTATTTGAGCCAAGGAACAGGCTGCTCCGAGGATTTGTGGTGGCGTGTGAAAAAATAGCCACAAATGGACTAAACCTGTGTAGTTTTATGGGTACAGAGGAGGATTTAAAATTATGGATCTCATTTATTAAAGGCAAATACAATGTTCATTTTGCAAGTGAATTTTCCCCATAGTTCAATTTACATATTCTACTCAATCATGTGCAAGGAAAAAAAAAAAACAAGATGGAATTATGAAATTCAGCATAGCTTAAGCTCATTTACTAAGCTAAACACCTGCTTTTTTTGTTAAATTTAGCATAACAAAAAAAAAAGAAAAAGAAAAAGATATCATTGCCTTATATTTTATTTGATCTTTTCTGAAAACTCCAAAACTGAGGTTTTTGTTTGCTGAGCGTTAATGCTTACCATGATTAACCCTGCCTGTAGTATTCTGGCAGAAATCATTACCAGTTGTAAACCTCATTCGTACACTGTCTGTCCTACAAAGAGTTAAATATCTAAAAGTGGAGTTTGTTAGTTAGTATTTGTTAACCTTGTGTATGTTTTGTGGGATAAACATCCAAAGCTATGGCAGATATTGTGGATTTTTAGCTCTAAATAACATTTGTATGTTTTTTGAACTCTTTTTTATGTTTGTGTGCCCCAAAACATCCCCACAACCCACATTTTCCAGTTTGTATATCAACCTTTTTTTGGGGATGAGCACAGAGAGTAGTCAAACACACTCTTTTATATTACAGTGGGGATGGAAAGTTTTCAGACCCCCTTAAATTCTTCACTCTTTGTTATGTTGCAGCCATTTGCTAAAATCATTTAAGTTCATTTTTTTTCCTCAATGTACACACAGCACCCCATATTGAAAGAAAAACACAGAATTGTTGACATTTTTGCAGATTTATTAAAAAAGAAAAACTGAAATATCACATGGTCCTAAATACTCAGACCCTTTGCTGTGACACTCATATATTTAACTCAGGTGCTGTCCATTTCTTCTGATCATCCTTGAGATGGTTCTACACCTTCATTTAAATCCACCTGTGTTTGATTATACTGATTGGACTCGATTAGGAAAGCCACACACCTGTCTATATAAGACCTTACAGCTCACAGTGCATGTCAGAGCAATTGATGAACATGGGGTCAAAGGAACTGCCTGAAGAGCTCAGAGACAGAATTGTGGCAAGGCACAGATCTGGCCAAGGTTACAAAAAAAATTCTGCTGCACTTAAGGTTCCTAAGAGCACAGTGGCCTCCATAATCCCTAAATGAAAGACGTTTGGGACAACCAGAACCCTTTCTAGAGCTGGCCGTCCGGCCAAACTGAGCTATCGAGGGAGAAGAGCCTTGGTGAGAGAGGTAAAGAAGAACCCAAAGATCACTGTGGCTGAGCTCCAGAGATGCAGTCGGGAGACGGGAGAAAGTTGTAGAAAGTCAACCATCACTGCAGCCCTCCACCAGTCGGGGCTTTATGGCAGAGTGGCCTGACGGAAGCCTCTCCTCAGTGCAAGACACATGAAAGCCCGCATGGAGTTTGCTTAAAAAACACCGGAAGGACTCCAAGATGGTGAAAAATAAGATTCTTTGGTATAATGAGACCAAGATAGAACTGTTTGGCCTTAATTCCAAGTGGTATGTATGGAGAAAACCAGGCACTGCTCATCACTTGTCCAATACAGTCCCAACAGTGAAGCATGATGGTGGCAGTATCATGCTGTGGGGGTGTTTTTCAGCTGCAAGGACAGGACAACTGGTTGCAACTGAGGGAAAGATGAATACGGCCAAGTACAGGGATATCCTGGATGAAAACCTTCTCCAGAGTGCTCACGACCTCAGACTGGGCCAAAGGTTTACCTTCCAACAAGACAATGACCCTAAGCACACAGCTAAAATAATGAAGGAGTGGCTTCACAACAACTCCGTGACTGTTCTTGAATGGCCCAGCCAGAGCCCTGACTTAAACCCAATTGAGCATCTCTGGAGAGACCTAAAAATGGCTGTCCACCAACGTTTACCATCCAACCTGACAGAACTGGAGAGGATCTGCAAGGAGGAATGGCAGAGGATCCCCAAATCCTGAAAAACTTTTTGCATCTTTCCCAAAAAGACTCATGGCTGTATTAGATTAAAAGGGTGTTTCTACTAAATACTGAGCAAAGGGTCTGAATACTTAGGACCATGTGATATTTCAGTTTTTTTTTTAATGTATTTTCTTTTAGGAAAGCTGTGCGAATGGGAATTCAAACATATAGTGATTTTGATTTGATGGCAAAACTAGAAATACACTTTAAAATACCAGTATGTTCTGGCACTATATGGTGTTTTCTCTAAAGAGTAGTTGTTTTTGTTTTTTTGCAAAACATGTAAAGAAAGCGATTGATTTTTCTAAAACAGCTAGTAGCATCACCATTGAGAAAAGGAAGCGCAAGAATTTTCCCATATCCAAAATGTAATGTTTAATACAACACTAAACATTTACATAAAATTGTAATTCCTCCTCCCCCTCCCCCTCAAACCTAAGGAGATTTTTCAGAATCATGCAAACGTCACATTTGATTTACAAACTTGAAACAAATCAGCAATATAATGAAGTGTTTTCCCCAAAAAGTTGGACCAATGTGTATAGCTGCTTACCATGTGCATGTTCTCCACATCTACAAATACAAGCATATTTCCAGATTTGCTTTCTTCATCTTCCAGTGCATTACTCCTAGAGACAGACGCCCGCACATTCAGTGACTTACTGGTACATATAACTGCAGTATGCCTTAAGACACGATGTCTAAAAAAAAAAAAAAAATAATGAATTAAAGCAATTTCTAAGACTTTCAAAACCTCCCCTATTAGAGACTACTAATACCAAATTGGTGTAACAAAACAAACTATTCCTGTGTAGATCAAAAGTAAACTATGACCCCCTAACTACTGGATATTATAGCATGCAGGTACTGCCCCACACTGTATTCAATTCCAATGTAAGGTGAATGAAAAACTGACTTCAGCTCTGATCCCAGCCTCGGTCATGCACCTCTGACATGTTTCACTCACATTGAGCTTAAAGGGGTTGTAAAGGTAAAAATTTTTTCACCTTAATGCATTCTATGCATTAAGGTGAAAAAACTTCTGACAATACCGCCGCCCCCAGCCCCCCCGTTTTACTTACCTGACGCCTCGAAAGTCAGCTTCTCGTTCCCGACATCTATTCCTCCGCTCACCCTGGCCGCTGATTGGCTACAGTGGATGGATTGGAAGCAGCGCAGCCATTTGCTCGCGCTGCTGTCAATCACATCCAATGACGCGGCGCGCTGGGGGGCGGGGCCGAGTGATATAGTGAGCGGCTATAGCCGCCGGCTGTATCACGGGAGCGCGCCCGCAAGCACTAACCACCATGCGAGGGAGCTCGCATTAAGGTGGTTAATGCTTGCGGGGAGGAGCTGAAACAGCCGCCGAGGGACCCCAGAAGACCAGGTTCGGGGCCACTCTGTGCAGAACGAGCTGCACAGTGAAGGAAAGTATAACATGTTTGTTATTTTTAAAAAAAAAAAATTTTACCTTTACAACCCCTTTAACTGTAGAGGTCTACTACTGGCCTACTAATAATAGAGGTCTACTACTGGCCTACTAATCATAGAGGTCTACTACTGGCCTACTAATCAAAGAGGTCTAGTACTGGCCTACTAATCAAAGAGGTCTACTATTGGCTTACTAATCAAAATCAAATTTTTTGATCTTTTGCTTTACAAAAAAAAAATTGTTTACTTTCAACCTAATCTCTAATGTTTTATGGCCTCTGTGACCAGCCAGCCACACTTTTGGATTGTTTCTCAGGCACGCTGGTAAAAACAGTAAGCTCAAGAAACACTGGCAAGCGGCAGGAGGGTCATCCTCTCCTGCTGCTTCCGAAAGCGCTCCAGCAGCTCATTAGCCACTCGGACTGCTTTCATGAGAAAGCCAGCTGCCAGCTGAAAACAAAAATACTGGGGTTATGGCCGATAGCTTCAGCCATAACCCCGGAAAACCACTTGCAGACTGCAATGTATATATATGGAGTGCGTTCAGAAAGTGGTTAAAAAAAAGTTAAAATGTGAATGTACAAAAAAGAACATCTAGAACTGTTTGCCTTTAAAGTATCCTAAAAATCGGCTTTTTGTCTGGAATTCCTTTATAAAATAATAGCAGTGCAGTTTCCTGGTATAGAAGCATACTTTGGCACTCCTGTGCCATCTGCCTAGAGCTGCACGATTCTGGCTAAAATGAGAATCACAATTTTTTTGCTTAGAAGATAGATCACGATAGATCACGGCGTAACATCATCTTTCACAATAAAACAAAAAAAAAAAATTGGGCTAACATTATGGTTTCATTTTTTTTTTTTATTCATTGAAGTGTATTTTTTCCCAAAAAATTACGTTTGAAAGACCGCTGGGCAAATACATTGTGACATAACATATTGCAGCAATTGACATTTTATTCCCTAGGGTCTCTGCTAAAATATATATAATATTTCAGGGTTCCAAGTAATTTTCTAGCAAAAAATATTGATTTTAACTTAAGAAACAAGTGTCAGAAAAAGATTTAGACTAAGTGGTTAAACTTCCTGCATTTACACAAAAACTTGGCAGACTGCCTGGATCTTTTCTTTACACAGAAGTTTATCCCTTTGATCTAAGAAGGAAGAGTTAGTTACAATGTTTCATGTTAAAAACTTGGCAGACTGCCCGGATGTTTTTTTTTTTTACAGCTGAGTAAGCAGATAAGTCTCTCCACTTGTTATATGAAAGAATCGGCAAACTCTGCAATCGGGATTGTCAGGGGGGTTGAATCGAGATCACGATTTTTTTAATGATTAATTGTGCAGCTCTACATCTGCCTATTTTTTTTGGTACAAAATCCAGAGTTCAGTTCCTCCTTGTACCATCCTTGTAACCCTATGGAAACCCAGTCTGCATGTAAAAAGGACCCTATAAACTCAGTTTGCCTGCCTTAAAAGTGGTTCTAAAAGTAGGTTTTTACCCGAATGCAATATCTGTATTAAGGAAAAAAATCCTCTGTAGGAAGCTCCCCCCAGTCCCCCCTAATGCTTACTTGAGCCTGATCTTGTTCCAGCACTGTGCCCGAGAGCAATGGCTCTCTATCCTTGGCTCCTGCTGCTCTCAACCACAGCCAGTGAGCAGGCTTGAGCCGCACTGTGTGTGTCAATGGACACACAGAGCGCAGCTCAGGATCGAGCCTGCTTGAGTGCCCCCATTGTAAGTGGCTTGCTATGGTAACATGGGGGGGGGGTAGCCTAGATTTCTGTTGGGGAACACCAGAAGAGAAGGATTGGGGCTGCTCTGTTCAAAACCGTTGCATAGAGATACTAAGTATAATAAGTTTGTTATTTAAAAAAAAAAGTTTACGTTTATAATCACTTTTTTAGGCCCACTGCGGTAGATGTGCCATTGTTGAAGCTATCACTAGCCTATGTGAAACATCCGAATTTTACAAATGAAAACCCTGTCTGAGCTCTTGCACAAATAAGTTACCCTACTTAGATCTTCTGTTTCCCATGCGTTACATTTTTGCTTCATCATAGCTTGCAAGACTACACTGATACTGTTCCTTTGCTATTTACATTTTGGCAGAACTTGTACCATGCATCTAAAGATATTGTAACTTTGGAATTAGACAGGAGCTGTCATTAAGCAAAGTCTGACTTCCAAATTTTCTACCAGCACAACTCTGCATTACATTGCTACCAGCAACAAGTGCAATACTGCCTGCCCTCTATAACACCAAGTGACATGAATACATTCAGGCTGCTCATACATTTGATGATGTACAGTACATAGCACAGCTGTGAAGGCTAAGCTCCGCTCCAGTTTGCAAACCAATGAGGCTGATTTAGTAAAACACTGGAGCATACTCACTGTGCAAAGCAAATTTTCGCTTAGCTTCCCTGAGTCGCAAAGTAAAAGTAAAGTTTTACTTTGCCAAGTGAACATGCTCTATTTTTATCAAGTCTGCCCCCATTGCATGACCAGAAACATGAGCTGTGTGACTGTACTGTGGGCTTGAATGAGGTATAGCCATAATGCAAAGCTGTCGATGGAAGTGGTAAATGCCTTTACCTCTCCCTTCCCCTACGATCGCTCCGACAAACCCAGGCTGCCGGCGGTGCCCCCCCCCCCCCCCCAGGCAACCCACACTCGCCAGCCCTCAAAATCCACTCGCAAAATGCAAGCAGGCGAGTGGATTTTTTGAGGGCTGTTTACACTACCTATAGGTAAGCCTTAGTATACTATAGGTAAATGTCAGCAGAGGAAGTTTACTTCCTCTTTAGGCTTTGACATAAAAACCTGGAACCTGATTAGTTTTTATGCAGAGCTGCACCAGATTTTGCACGTTCCAACTTTAGTAAATCAACCCCAATATCTCTATGGGGAAAAAAAAAACTTTTTTACGTTTATTTCAGAGAAGTATTAAATGTAAATGTCTAGATTTCAAAATTAATTAAGACACATGTACAGAAAATGTGTGTATGTAGCAGTATTAAGGCTCCATTCACACCTGAACGTACTGGAATCGCGGCAAAACATGGGACGCATTTGCGATGCCATTATTTCTTAATGGCACCCCAAACGCGGTGCAATTTTGCCCGACTGTCGAGCGACAAAACGCACTAAAATTCAAACGCAAAATGCACCTAGCTCTATGCCAAAATTTGGTACATGAGCTTCTTTGATGAGTTTTTGGAGCGATTGAATGAATTAGGCTGTTCCAAAAACACACCACAAAAACGCACAAAAAAGCTAAAAAAAAAAAAAACCTGTGGTGAAGCAGGTGTCGCTGCAGTACACTTTAGGTGTGAATGAAGCCTAACCGTATGAGATAAAATAAAGTGAACATGTAACTACTTTACAAGCGTTAGGCTGGCCATAGACCATGCCATTTTCTCTCCTTCAACCATGGGTTGAAGAAAAGAAAATCACTTGAGGGAATCCCAAACACTGCACTATTGTATTCTGACAGTCAATACAATGATCACTGCTGGTGCCTATACAAAAAAAAAAACCTGCCTGACAGGCTGGTTGTAGTAAAGTCGATAGACTTCACCACAACCAGCCTGCCCATAGATGGATCGAAAATCAGCCAAGTCCTACTAAACCAGCCAAATTTCAATCTGTCTATGGCTGGCTTTTAAGCAGCAGCAGGATCTGAAAATAGCTTGATGAGGTTTACAAAATAGATGCCCTGCATATGGAAGACCTAACACAAGATACATAAACATGCATGCTGGCACCAATTCACTGTAATTGCAGCTAGTTTAACCTTTTTTAAGGAATAAGCAGGGTAACATGATATGACTGATTACTTAGTAAATCTGGAACCTACCGCATTTTTGATTGTTTTTCTGTGCTTTCATAGTAGAACAAGAAATTTATCTCATGAACTCCTTCTTGATCAGGCCCTCTTAACCACAGCGGGAGCTGTACTGATGCACCAGGAGCTAAAACAGAGTCTGTGAGTGGAATTTCTACAACCCCCGGCTGTTTCCCACTACTAAAACCAAAGTCCACTGGAGTAATAGAGGATGTCAACACAGAGCACCCAGAGGTAGAGTCTGTAACAACAGTTTTATAGGCACTGCAGTTCACTGAGGCTGCAGGACTTAGTGGTGTCAGTGCTTCTGTATTGCTTCCAAATGTAAAGAACTCGGGTCGCTTGGACACAACCCTGAGCCCTGTCAGTGGGCACTTGCTCACATTCACAAATTCCACATGCGCTTTTCTGATTTCTCCACACAGTAGCCCGGTAGGGAAATTGATAAAATACACCTGTTGGGGGTGAAAAAAAATACCTGTAAATGCCAACATTAACAATTGCAGTACCATTAAAGTAAATCTTCCTCCTAAAGCATAACTTCAAGCAAAACTTTTTTTTCCCAGATGTGGATAGATTGGTGAGAGCTTAGAAGCACTGACAGGTTTTTATTGCCGTATGCGTTTCCATTGGGGAGATTCAACTTTCTCTATTTGTCCTTAAAGCCAATGCCACTGGGAGTGAAAGCAAGAGAAAATCCCAAAAATTTTGAGCTGCCACCAGAACAGGAATACAGTGAGGGCAAAAAGTATTTGATCCCCTGCTGATTTTGTACACTGACAAAGAAATGATCAGGCTATATTTTAATGGTAGGTTTATTTTAACAGTGAGAGACAGAATAACAAAAATATCCAGAAAAACGCATTTCAAAAAAGTCATAAACTGATTTGCATTTTAATGTGTGAAATAAGTATTTGCTCCCCTATCAATTAGCAAGATTTCTGGCTCCCAGGTGTCTTCTATACAAGCGAGCTGAGATTGGGAACACTCTCTTAAAGGGAGTGCTTCTAATCTCAGCTTGTTACCTGTATAAAAGACACCTGTTCACAGAAGCAATCAATCATATTCAAATCTCTCCACCATGGCAAAGACCAAAGAGCTGTTCAAGGATGTCAGGGACAAGATTGCAGTAGACCTACACAAGGCTGGAATGGGCTACAAGACCATCGCCAAGCAGCTTGGTGAGAGGGTGACAACAGTTGGATTATTCGCAAATGGAAGAAACACAAAATATCTGTCAATCTCCCTCGGTCTGGGGCTCCATGAAGGATCTCACCTCGTGAAGGATCATGAGAACGGTGAGGAATCAGCCCAGAACTACATCTTGCCAATGATCTCAAGGCAGCTGGGACCATAGTCACCAACAAAACAATCAGTAACACACTACGCCGTGAATGACTGAAATTCCCTGCTTCTTGAGCAGGTCCCCCTGCTCAAGAAAGCACATGTACAGGCCGTCTGAAGTTTGCGAATGAACATCTGAATGATTCACAGTAGAACGGGTGAAATTGTTGTGGTCAGATGAGACCAAAATCTAGCTCTTTGGCATCAACTTAACTCGCCATGTTTGGAGGAGGAGGAATGCTGCCTATGACCCCAAGACAAATAGAGCTGACCACGCTCAGAAGCTGGACTGAGAAATGATGAATGGTGGCTGTAATAAACCACACGTGCATGTGCAAATGAACTGGCTTCATTCAAACATGATTGAAGAAGATAAAAAACAGTATATAATTCATAAACGTATGGTTGCAACGTTACTATGCTGGCTGTGGGGCTGGCTTGGGCATTGATGGTTTACTGTGTTGGACTGTGGAAATCCAGGGAAGTGTGCCGACCATCAATGCCGCAAAACAAAGAACACTCCAGAGTGTTGCAAGCCGGACCCGCCGGCGTGTGTGGATGGCGTCACTGGAGCTGAAAGCAGAACACAATGCCCAAAGGGAAAGGTGCTGTGGTGGGCGTGGAGGAAGGTGTCACTCAAGTTCTAGACGGAACTGGAGTGTTCGGGAGAGGAAGCAGCCGTGGCCAGCGTGGAACGCATGCGACCCCGTTGCTGTGACTAACGGTTTTGCACGCATGCGCTTTGTCAAGTCATGGGGATAGTGGCTAACAGAGGCTTATAAACCCAATGTGGGTACGGGAGTGGGCAGAGCATGAGGGAAAGTTATAACCAGTTAAACCATCAGTGCCCTTACCATTAAAAACAGCATATAAGCTGTTGTGTACATTTTATATAAAAGAACAATAACAAAAAGAGAAAAAAAAAAAAAAGATATCTATCTATATATACATACACAGTATCTCTATGACCCTCGGAGGCCGGGTGCGACGTTATGACATCATGTCCGAGCCGGCAGAGGTAAACCTTGCCGGGGATACGTCTGGAAAAGCCGAGACAGTTTATTTTTTGATCTCGGTCTTTCCAGCCTGAAGGAGAGATGTGGGGCCTTATTGCCCCCACAGCTCTTCATAAAGAGGACCTGTCACTCACTATTCCTATTACAAGGGATGTTTACATTCCGTGTAAAAAGGATAAAAGTGATCAAAAAATTTAAAATGTGAGGTATCATTGCATGCGTTACAGCAAGAGCAACAATTCTAGCCCAGGACCTCCTCTGTAACTCTGAACTTGTAATCTGTAAAAAAATGTAAAGCGGCATGGAGATTTTTAAAGTACCAAAGTTTGAAGCCATTCCACAAGTACGTACAATTTTAAAGCGTGACATGTTAGGTATCTATTTACTCAGCGTAACGTTATCTTTCACATTATACAAAAAAATTGGGCTAACTTAACTTTTTTTTTAATGCATATAAACTGACATCGTGTTTGAAAAATTGCTGCGCAAATACCATGTGACGTAAAAATGTTCAACAACCGCCATTTTATTGCCTACAGTCTCTGCGAAAGTAACATATATAATATTTGAGGGTACTGAGTAATTGTCTGGCAAAAAAATTATGATTTTTACATGTAGGAGAGAAGTGCCAGAATAGGCTTGGTATAGAAGTGGTTAAGGTCCTGGAGTGGCCTAGCCGGTCTCCAGACCTTAATGCCATAGAACATTTGTGAAGGGAGCTGAAAGTTAGAGTTACCAAACGTCAGCCGCGAAGCCTTAATGACATGTAGAGGATCTGCAAAGAGGAGTGGGACAAAATCCCTCCTGAGATGTGTGTAAACCTGGTGGCCAACTACAAGAAACGTCTGACCCTTGTAATTGCCAACAAGGGTTTTGACACCAAGTACCAAGTCATGTCTTGCGAAGGGGTCAAATACTTATTTCACTCATTAAAATATAAATCCATTCATAACATTTTTGAAATGCGTTTTCTGGATTTTTTTGTTATTCTGTCTCTCACTGTTGAAATAAACCTACCATTAAAATTATAGACTGATCAATTCTTTGTCAGTGGGCAAACATACAAAATCAGCAGGGGATCAAATACTTTTTGCCCCTCACTGTAGAAGGGAATTCAATGGGGACACGTGTCCCCGTGACTACTGAGGGTGAAGGGAAATCTCCCTTTCCCTATGAAACAAATGGCAAAAGAAAAAAAAAAAGACACTGGTTTTACCTCTTTCCTACTTTATCCTTAATGAAAAAAAAATATATATATGCACTCATTGTAAAATCCTTTCGATAAAGCCCATTAAGGGACACCCCTAATAATAAGAAACCTAGCGTTATACTGCTGCTTACAGGCAAAATGGACTCTAGGCACTTAAAAAAACGAAGGTCAGCTCCTTGCGGCTATAAACCCTACCGCAGAAAGAGAGCAATAGCATACAAGGGGAAGGATCTGTGTTCATCAATGGGCTAGTAAAAACCCGAATATGTCTATTGCCCATTGAGGGACACAGCTTTCTAGTACAAAACCTAGGCACATCCAAACAACACAGGCTAACCAGTCCAATAAGAGATAAAAAAAAAAAAAAAAGTGAAGCTATGTGCATTCATTTGCTGCTTGCATAACGTGTTGAGTAAAAAAAAAAACTATCATCTGCAGAGGCAGCTACATTGACATTGTAGACCTTAAAGAACATTTGTACAGATGACCGGGTCACAGTTTAGAGATCTGCGACACAGAGACATTGTGACAAAAAAGGCTACGAAACACTCACTGCCCTAGTGGGGTGAGCTTTATTGGGAAAAGAGACACTCATCTCACAGTCCCATAAGCCTATATAATAACATATCTATTCTACTTAGAGGTAGCTGCTCTAGAATCTGAGGAGCCTCTTTTAGAACCGCCTGGAAAAACAAAAAGGAAATCAGTCTGTGTAAAAGAAGCAGCGGCAGAAAGATAAAACCTCACAGCCTTCACTACATTCAGTCAATGAAGAAAGATCTTGCATTCCATTTCCTTCACTATAGCCAGGTCTTTAATGCAGTCAAGTCAGTAGGAAAGGTCATGCTGCTAAACTGACAATGCAATTCTGCTGAATTATCCAGTGAAAAAAAAAAAAGCTGGAAATGCCCTCAAAAACATGGATTAAGTAAAAGGCATAGCTTTCTGACAAAACCATTGTTACAATGCTTGCTTATGAGATTTACCATTGCAGTTTACAATTTGCTTCCTGAAATAAATCTTCAGAAACTTTTTTATTTTACAAATGTTTTTGGAGCGGAAATTTGAATCTACTATACTTCCCTGTGTGTCCTCAGATGAAAGCACATTATTTTTTCCTAACTGTAGAAAAATAACCTTCAAGTTCTTATTCCGTTTCTATCTTTCACAGACTGTGATTTATTATGGAGTGCAGAGATGAATCAGCGCTTCAGCATTACCTTAGATTCTCTCACTTCTAAACTCACCTCCAATAAAGGCATTTGTGGGACTAATATTGGATCTAAGCGACGATCAGGCCCATACTGAATGGAGGTTTTCTCTTCCTTTGTACCATTCAATCGAGGGCCTTGAATCTCTAAGTCCTGTCGTCCTCTCACTGACATTCCGTTAGAAATAAATTTTCCTAAAAAGATAATAAAACACAATGCCACACTTGATATACTGATATTCTACAGTCATATAACATCTTCTCTACCTCCTGTGGTCCTGCATAACATTAAATGTTAATATTCAGTGCAAGTAGAACCCTACTTAAGTCGACCATAGATGGTTTGCATTTTGGCCAGTTTAGCAGGGACCAGCCGAGATTCGAACCATGTATAGGAAAGACTGAATGTACCCAAGTGGATCAATCGATCAACTTGGGTACAATCAGCCTGTCAAATGATGCATGCGATTATTGCTAGAAGCTATTATACCGGCTAGCAGTAATCACTGTGTTCTCCCAGCAGGGACAGCTCCTACCGCCAGGAGAACATAACGGCTCCGTAGAAGGGATTACCCTCAATCAAGCAATTTTCTTTCCAGCCTGGTGGTTGCAGGAAAGAAAATCGCTCCATCTATGGCTGGCTTTAGTGTAGCCAATAACCTAATTTTTTTAAATGGTCCCCAAGCAGGAGTTCAAAACAACAAGGCAGCTCTGGCTGCAATACTTATTTCCTGTTTGGTGCCTTCCCCTTCAGCTATTCTGTTCAGCTTTGAGTGCAAGGTGTCATGGACATGACTTCCTGAGGGGGCGTAGAGCACCACTTATACCATCATCGCGGGAGGGGTGAGCCTGGAGTTGAGATTTAGGCAACCAATCTTGCTCTGATCTTTAGCATAAATCTTATGCATATTCTGACCTTCTGAAAGCCAGTACTTGCGCAGGTTAAACATGCTTTCCTCCATGAGATAATGCATTGGCCTGGCAATTGGTTGCCAGGGTAGCAAACACCAAATTGTGGAGAGCAGAGAGAATGTCATGTGTGCCCTTTTCCTGCAAGTTCAAAGTTTTTTTGTAGGCTTTGTAAACAGTTCTTGGAACAATAGTAAAGATAAAAGGCAAGCACTTTGGGTGACTGTAACAATACTTGAGAGCTAGTAAGGTAAAACTGTACTGGAAACAGGTTTACCTTACCATTACAACTATTTGTAGTCAACATCCAAATTTCTCCAATTAGGCACAAACATTAATTAGACAAGACAATTTAAATGATAAGCGTGTAACCAATAAAATCTCAGGTTGCACCCCTCCTCTCATAACATTTAGTATCTAAAGAAATATCAACCTGTTGAAGTTTTTTTGCTACTAAATGATTTGTTAATTACTCTTAAAATGAGTGTTTCATCTTTATTACCTTGCTCCCAAAACAATTTTACAAGATAGTAGTGGGGTACTGGTACAAAGAGTCATTCAAATAATTTCCTTATGTGAAGAGGTGATCACATTAGACAGTACAAATTTGGCTAAAAGGCAAAAAAAAATCTAATCTGTGAAAGAATTTGCCAGGTTTAGGCATCACCAGTAACCACAAAACTAACATCCTAATTCTTAGACATAACAGATTAGGAAACAATATGCTCACCAGCCGGTACACTGTTCAGAGGGTTGACACCATCCAAGTTCGCACTTTGAATGGTGCTCAGATTGTAAACAATCCCAAGAATATGCAGCTCCCCAGTTTCAAGAGGAAACAATTTTAGTCGAGCCTATGAAGGGAAACAATTCCAAATAGTAAAGAAATATGTGGCCAGTATTTATTATACAGTACATATTGCACATACTTTGCGTGGAAATCTGTTACCCCTTGAATTCCTACTACATTTGTTTGCTATGCATGTTAAATTCACCAATCTATAACATTAGACTCACGATTTTAGTTTCTTCACTGTTGATTAAAAATTCACTTATCTCTTCTGTGCCAATGACATCACTGAAATGTTTTCCCTAAAATACAAAGAACATTACATTTGAGAATAAGGATCGACAAACGCCCACCAAAAAGCCACTGAATGCCAGTCATGCAAATGTACGGCTATCAATGTGGGCACAGCAATTACACTGGGGTAACATGATGACATTTCTTTTTCAGTACAGCTGTGCTGATAATGTAATATTGCTGCTGAGAGCTAGAAAACTGCTTCCATTCGGGCCTTGGAAACTGAATGCTTTGGATCTTGGACTTGGATTTTTGTCTTTTTTTAAACCATTCAGGACACCTGTGTTTTAGAAGTTCATCCCTGAATGCACAGAGCCCTAAACGCTAGTACTTCCTTCACAGGCTGCCTGCAGGTGGGCTGGACATTGCACCTGTCCCTCCCAGGCATACTAGACCATCAAGAGGGACACATTGCAGCCGGAGGACCCTGTGTAAAAGGGGCTTAACAAATCTGAAATTTTAACGTGTTCCTGTAAAAGAAGCTTAAGAAGCTTAAAGTGGATATAAACCCAATGTTATCCTTTCTAAACTACTGCCATAGGGGATATCTATAAGGATATACATGCCTCCTGCATGTATCTTTACCTGTCAAATGTCTCCCCTCTGTCTGTTATTAGACCCAAAAAACTGCATATTCTGTGGGTGGGTCTGTTGTCTGGAGCTCGGTGGGTGGAGTCGTGATGTCAGTAGACTCCCCGCCCACCTCTACACTCCCCTTGTCAATATGCATTTTCTCCTGTGTATTTCTTACACTGAACTTCTGCTATGATCTCTAACATCCAGTGAAAAGACAGGAAAGTAACCACATGACTTTAGCATGCCCAATCATGCTGAGGTGTGGAACAGCCAATCCTTGCAGAGCTGCTGAAGAAAGGAGTGGGGGAGGGAATTAAAAAATAATGCATGTCTTAGGCTAGTGCACGAGATGTAAATCACCTGTCATTCACAGCAAGGGGGAGGATTTGACAAAGTTTTTCTCTGTTTGTCAAGTTTTACCTCACTGAACAATAAAGAAGGATTGTTCAGAGATGGATTAACTCTTTGTGGCAAGACTGGGCTCAAATGATAGGAAATCTTATACTCTACATTATGACATCAAAAAAAAAATTTCGGGTTTACATCCACTTTAAGCTACAGCAAATGTCTAAAATTAATATCCCCAACAAAAATATGACAAATTATAACTCAGTGTAACTGAGAAACAAAAACAAGTAATACCTTTGATAGCAGATCTTTATCATTGCAGAGTGCCTCTTTTAGTTCCTCATTTTTATCATTAAAGTCTTTTGGCTGAAATTTCCACAGTAGAGATAAATCAGTCAATAAAAGGGGAACCTTCAGAGGGTTCTTGAAAGACACTTCCACAGTTATTGGCTCTGTTAGGACAGAAATGAGTATCATTAGATGTCACCTGAGAAGTGGAACTAAATATCAGATATTGTCACCACTATAGCTTCAATTTCCAAACCTAACAATACTTCTTTTTCAACTATTGTGCATGCCTGGAAACATTTTATACTGTGTATACATCATTTGTCTTTTTCCTAAAGACATAACATATATATAAATCTGTAAATATAGTATTGGCACTAAAATATTAAAGTGTTACTAAACCCAGTAATATGAAAATAGTTCATCTGCCCTCCCACAGTGCCCTCAGCTTATAGATCTTCTTTTTACATTAAAATACTGCCACTATATACCTTTTTGGCTGTTCTGTATACCACAGTCACATGATAAACTGCAGAGTTTGTCCAGAGCTGTGTGTTCAGGTAGATTTCCACTGCAGCCTGTATACATGCCCCACATGTGTGATGTCAATATCATGTGACCTGGCTAGCTCTAAGAACAAGGAAACGTTCTCTCCAGCACAAAAGGCACAACTGAGCATGTGCAGGTTTGCTACCCTGCCTGTTAGCTGGGCTTCCCCAGATAGACAGTGCAGGAGGGAAGGCTCTATGCATACAGGATCAAAGGGCCTTTTTACACAATGCAGGGGATTAACCCCTTAAGTTCCACAGCGAGTATAACAAGCATGCTATTCTGCATATAGAGACTGATTTTACTGTTGTGGGTTTAGTAACACTTTAAAATCAAAACTGACCAAACATTGTTTGTAATTCAGCTGAACTTGAAGAGGATTCCATGAAAGATAAACGCCCTTATTGCATGGAACCACTCTAAAAGGCAGGAAAAGAAGAAGAGGTCTAGCTTATATACTGCTTTTAAATACCAGCAAAATTCTCATGCGACTCTGCAATGATTGGAGGGCGGGGTGTTCCTTTAAAGAATAACTGCAGGTTATGCCAGGCAGGCTGGGCTGCATCTAGAAATTGCAGCTCCAGAAAAGTTGTTTAAAAGAAGTGCGGGAATAATAAAACACAAACCTACATACACACATAGATGGCTGCAGCATCAATCCAAGCTGCAGCAGTCCCCTGTCGGCTCTACACCGGAACTGAGTGATCATAGACCACTGATCACTTAGTTATCTGTCTTCAGTGAGCAGGTAGCTGGTGACTGTGGAGGTGATGGAAGCGGCTGGCTCAAGCTCTCAGCGGCGTGCTAAGAGGCTGAGCAAGCTGGCAGTCAAGCTGTTGGGCACATCCCAACATTTTTGTTGCGATCCGTGCAAAGCCTGGACCAGCTCTGCTGAATCTGGGTCACAGGAGTGCAAGACTAAGTGCACTCCTGTGACCCACAGAAGAAGTATTACCAAAAGAGCTTTGGCCATACTTCTCCTTTAATCACTTCAAAACTGGGCCAATTCTGACATCTCCGTCATAAATGTAAAACGCTGCATTTTTTTCCTAGAAAATTACTTACAACCCCAAATATTATATATTTTTTTAAGCAGAGGCCCTGAAGAATAAAATAGTGGGTGTTGCCTTCCACTGCTTGTAAAAGTGATCACATGGGCAAATCGGATAATTTTTACTAAAAAGATTATTGCCTGCTTAAAAAAAACAAAAACAAAAAAAAAAAAAACACACCACACAGTAGCTGCAACCTTGATCCTGATATAACCACCTCAATGCGTGACCAAATATATATGTATGGCGTACTGGGGTGGTTGGGAAAAGAAATCCACAAAATATATGTCACTTACAGAAAACGTCCAGTTATCCTGCAAAGGCCCATAAAAAAGGTAAAAATTAAAGCTAGCCACAAATATACATATAAAAAAAAAAAAGCTATACAATTTTCTTTAGATTTACCAACTGCAATAAAGTGCATGTGTCTACCTTACATAGTAGGTGAGGTTGAAAAAAGTCACAAGTCCAACCTATGTGTAGGATTATATGCCAGTATTACCTGAGTGGATAACAATTAACCAGATAGTTTAAGTAAGCCCTTACAATGCATAGTTGTGGGTATATCAAGAGTGTACAGAAAATATCTGATGGCTTCATTCATAGTAAACGGAAAAAAAACAAAAAAACAGCTCTGTAATATGCAAGTCTGAAGTTACCTTGTACAACAGCCAAAGGGAATTTGGAGTTATCTGAATTGCTACTTAAACAATACTGTGTTGGTTGGAAGTTAGGCGGGAGGACACCTCTATTGATAACAGCTACCACTTGTTCCTCTAGCTCCTTCCATTGCTGTGAGGATTCGCTGTCATACTCTTGGTCAAGACTCACATGAGTTGCAGCTTGTTTTTCACCTATGAACAATAGAAATATCAACCAAAAGCACATTCATCAAATCTTAAACTACACCAGTTATTATCAGTTGCATTTCAAGTCTCAACATTTTCAGGTCTTCGATGACCTACCTCAGTGGTGTTTATAAACTGCTTCACTCAATAAATTGTAAGTATGTTCACTATGAATACCCAATCATGTGCAGATGAAATGAATAAGAATTGTACTTATCATGTGATTAGATGGTTGGGTAAATAAAGAGAATCTCATTTTAAATCAGCTTCATTAGGACATTGTATCAATATGCAAAAGCATGCGCATATAAACACAAAATGTATCACAGTAAGCCTCAAAGTACAGGTCCCCATGCATTATTTATTTTCAGTTATTCATATAGTGGTATCGCTATACATACCGTACATTCACATCAGTTCTTGCCCTCAAGGAGCTTACCTAGGTGGATGCAGCATGGGTCTGATGCTGCATCTGTCCCCTGGCGCCTCTGCACTGAGAACCGAGCGATCAAACATTGCCGATGGGTCGGTTCTCACAGCTCCCCGAGCGGAGAGCTGCTGACTGTCAATCAGCAGCTATCTGTTCTGCTCCTCCCCACTCACCGGAGCGTTGAGCTGCGGAGGGGTGTGAAGCGGCCGTCTCAGGCTCTCATTGCAGCTCACTGAGAGGCTGAGACGGGCATCAGTCCAGGCACCTGGTGGATCCAGACTTTGTCGTGATGACCACAGAGAGTGGACTTCAGTGCGCTCTCTGCTGAAAACGGGTCACAGGAGTGCAAAACCTAAAATTGCACTCCTGTGACCCATAGAAGACCAGTCAAACAAGCATAGGCTGGACTTCTCCTTTACCATCTAAAGTCTGTATCTCACATGTGCACACATACTAGGGCCAATTAACCTACCAGCATGTCTGCGGAGTGTAGGAGGAAACCTACACAAGCACAGGGAGAACATGCTAACTCCATGCAGACACTGTTCTGACCAGGATTCAAACCGGGGATTCCAGTGCTGCAAGGCAGAAGTGCTAAGCCCCTATTCTTTAAAAAAACAATTTCTACATATGCTTAAAAGAAGGTCATAATGTTTAAGCCCACAAGTACAAATGTTATCCATCGGGAGGAAGTTTTCACACCCTTAGGAACTCTCAACAGGTCATGTTCTAGGGATTTCTAGCAATGAGAACAGAAGTGGTCACTAATAGGACAACATTAAAATACCCTAGAGCAAGTTGAAGAAAAAAAAAAACAAAAAAAAACTGACTGTTGGGGGAGCTCGACGACTGCATTTGAGAAACCCCGCCCTAAGTAAAAATGGCCATCCTTATAAACTCTCTATGAATAAACTGTTAATAAAAAGTGATAAATATGTGAGGGGGGAGAGATCAAGCTTCCAATACACCATTCATTTTAACCAGCAATTCAACTGGAATAAATATCACAAGCAGAACTAGTCATAAGTTTTATTTTAATAAAGAGTATTTCCACCTTTGTTGAAAAAAAAACAAAACAATCCATTCTGGATGATCAATGTACATCACAAGGATTTTAACAAACTTTGTAGCAGATTCCTACCCATTTTTGTTTTTAGGAAAAAGCTGCATGTTCCAATATGTCCTTGGAAGTCTAGTTCCTGAATGGGAATATCTGTGTTCAATCTAAGCAGCTGAGGTGCTTGCAGTCTTCCAATGAGGAAAGTTGCACCTGTCTACATCCCTTTAGAAGTATATAACCCACATGGAGAATCTCAGCAAAAATCGAATTCCTATGGCAGAGGATGCCTAAAATTTTACTTGCATGTTAGTGCGGACTACTGGAAAAATCAGCGAGCCAGTCACACAAGCAGGAATTGACATTGTGTACAGAAGGCCTCCAGATTGCCATATTGCATTTAATTTTACAGAAAAGGACATCCGCTGCAGTATGTAGGAAAATAGGATTTTTTAAAACCGTTTACCTGTAAAATCCTTTTCTTTCGAAGGACATCACGGGACACAGAGCCACAGTAATTACTGATGGGTTATATAGGTATCACTGGTGATTGGACACTGGCACACCCTATCAGGAAGTTCAACCCCCTATATAATCCCTCCCCTTGCAGGGATACCTCAGTTTTGTAGCCAAGCAATATAGTGTATTAGAAGAGGGGCGGGACCTCTGTGTCCCGTGATGTCCTTCGAAAGAAAAGGATTTTACAGGTAAGCGGTTTTAAAAAATCCTATTTTCTTTCTCGAACATCACGGGACACAGAGCCACAGTAATTACTGATGGGATGTCCCAGAGCAATGCTACCAGAGGGGGGGGAACCACGACCAAGTAGGGTGCAATCAGACCTGAGGACCCTGTACCGCTGCCTGCAGCACACTACGCCCAAAGGGGTTATCCTCATGCCTTCTCACATCCACCTGATAGAATCTGGTGAATGTATGGACTGAAGACCAAGTTGCGGCCTTGCAGATTTGAGCCATAGAGGCCCGGTGATGCACTGCCCAAGAAGCACCAATAGCCCTTGTGGAATGTGCCCTGATCTGAAACGGAGGAATCTTCTGTTTCAAACCGTAAGCTTGAATGATCAACTGTCGAATCCATTTAGAAACGGTAGCTTTTGACGCTGCCTGTCCTCTATTGGGACCCTCTGGCAGCACAGACAAAACATCCGTCTTGCGGATCTGAGTAGTTGCCCCTAGATAGGCCTTAACTGCTCTTATTACATCCAACGAATGTAGAGATCTCTCTTCCGGAGAACAGGGATCTGGAAAAAAGGAAGGTAGAACAATGTCTTGGTTTAAATGAAAATCAGAAACCACCTTCGGTAAAAAAACTAGGATGAGGGCGTAGTACCACTCTATCCTTGTGTATAATCAAATAAGGCTCCTTACAGGAAAGAGCTGCTAATTCTGATACTCTTCTAGCAGAAGAGATGGCCACCAGAAAAATTAATTTCCTTGTCAACAAGACAAAAGGAATCTGACTTATTGGTTCAAAAGGCTGTTTCTATAACACAGCCAGGACCAAATTCAAGTCCCAGGGGTTTAGGGGCGCTTTAACCGGAGGATTAAGACACTTCACCCCCTGCATAAAGTTTCGGACCAAAGAATGCGAAGCAAGTGGCCGCTGAAATAATATTGATAAAGCAGAAACCTGGCCCTTGATGGTACTCAAGGCCAGCTTCATCTCTAATCCCATCTGTAGAAAATCAAGGATTCTACCTATGACATATTTCCTGGGATGCCAACCTCTGGATTCACACCAGGTTATATAAGCCTTCCAGACTCTATGATAAATCATCCTGGAAGCTGGCTTCCTTGCATTAATCAAGGTAGATATGACAGGACCTGAGAGCCCACGACTCTTCAGAATGTGGGTCTCAATAGCCAAACCGTCAAATTTAGCGTTTGTAAGGCAGGATGGAACACTGGACCTTGAGATAACAGGTCTGGGCGTACCGGTAGGGTCCACGGGGAACCCACCGTCATCCTTACTATTTCTGCATACCAAGTCCTTCTGGGCCAAGCGGGGGCCACCAGAAGTACCGACTTCCTTTCCTGCCTGATCCTGCGAAGGAGTCGTGGTAGTAGCAGAATAGGCAGGAATGCGTAAATCAGTGAGAACCGATGCCACGGAATCACCAACGCATCCGTCCCGCATGCAAGAGGATCTTTTGTCCTTGCCACAAATCTGTCTATCTTTTTGTTGAATCGGGATGCAAAGAGATCTACATCTGGAACCCCCCATCTTTGGCATATGGCCCAAAAGACGTCGGGATGCAGAGACCATTCCCCTGGAAGTAACTGCTGGCGACTTAGATAGTCCGCCTGCCAATTTTCTATTCCCGGGATGAAAACTGCCGACATGCATGGCACATGCATCTCTGCCCAGACTAAGATCTGGTTCACCTCTTTTTGAGCAGCTCGGCTCCGGGTGCCTCCCTGATGATTGACATAAGCCACTGCTGTGGCATTGTCGGACTGGATCCTGACCGGACAACCCTGTAGCCTGATAGTCCAGGCTTTTAGAGCTAGATGTATCGCCCGGATCTCCAGAATGTTGATGGGTAAGGTCCTCTCTGTCTTGGACCATACCCCTTGGACCGCAGCCTGTTCCAGAACTGCTCCCCAACCTGACAGACTGGCATCTGTTGTTACCACCGTCCAGGTAACCGGTAGAAAGGATTTCCCCTTCTGCAGGTTTTCGGGTATGAGCCACCAATTGAGGCTCTGACGCACCGCATGCGACAGGTGCATCGGAAAGTCTAATGCCTGAACCTTCTTGTTCCAGGTCGACAGAATACTGTGTTGCAGCATTCTTGAGTGAAACTGAGCATAGGGAACTGCTTCGAATGAAGGCACCATCTTCCCTAGTAGCCTCATACAAAGGAGGACTGAGGGACCCTTCTTGGTCCTTACTGTCAGAATCAGCTCTCTCAAAGCAGTGATCTTTGCCTGGGGTAGAAATATTTTCTCCTGGCTTGTATCTATAATCAGACCTAAATACTCCAGTCTTCTTACTGGTTTTAGGAAAGACTTTTCTAAGTTGAGGATCCAACCCAGGTGTTCTAGATACCTGACCGTGGTCCTCAAGTTTCCCTTCAAAGAGGCTACCGACCGGTCTATCAAGAGCAGGTCGTCTAGGTATGCTATGACAGCTATACCCTGAGCCCTTAATCTGGCCAGAGGAGGAGCCAAGATCTTTGTGAACACTCGAGGTGCAGTGGCTATCCCGAAAGGCAGAGCCACAAACCGGAAATGGCGCCCTCCTACCTCGAAGCGCAGAAACTTCTGATGAGCAGGAAAAATGGGCACATGCAGATATGCATCTCTGATGTCTATTGATGCCAGAAATTCTCCTCCCTGCAGGGTGGGAACTACTGTTCGAATTGATTCCATGCGGAAGGATTGAATCCTTAGGAATCGGTTCAGATCCCTTAAGTCCAGAATGGGCCTGACATCCCCATTTGGCTTTTGGACCGTAAAAAGGTTGGAATAGAAGCCCAATCCCTGGTCCTTTGCGGGAACTATCATAATGACCTCCTGCGACAAAAGTCGCTTTAACGCTAGAAGGAGCGACTGCTTCTTCTCTGGGTCTCTGGGAACATTTGATCTGAGGAACCGAGGAGAGGGGAATTCCTGAAACTCCAGCTTGTACCCTAAGGTTACCGTGGAGATTACCCATCTGTCCTGGAAGTCCTCCTGCCAGAGCTCTGAGAACTGTCGCAGTCTTCCCCCCACTCGAGTGAGCGGGGGCGCCCCCTCATGCAGAGGTCTTAATGTTTTGCCTAGTAGGCTTCTTTCCCCAGGACTTCTTTTGTCCCTGGGGTTGACTCTTGTCTCTGGACCCCGATGGAGGCGGCCGTCGAGACTGCCTGGAGGCTGAAGCCCCCGGCGCTGGGGAAAGAGTCCGTTTGAAAGAGGGACGCTTACTCTTCTTCTTGACAGGTAAGAGAGTGCTTTTCCCACAAGAGATTCTCTTGATATAGTTATCCAAGTCCTCTCCAAACAACCTTGCACCACGAAATGGAAACCCAGCCAGTAGCTTCTTACATGGTGCTTCGGCTGACCAATTTTTCAACCATAGGATTCTACGTATATGCACCAACCCCAGTGAAAGACGGGAGGTTTGCACGATAGAATCTCTAATGGCGTCAACCACAAAGCATAAGGCCACTGGAAGGTTAGAAAACCCCTGGGCCTGCTGTTCAGGTAATACTTTGATGACCTGCTTAACATGGTCTCTTAAGTATTGACAGACTCCAATCGCTGCTACTGCAGGTTGGGCCACTGATCCTGCTAAGGAGAAAACATCCTTCAATAGGGATTCCATCCTTTTATCTACAGGATCCCTGAGCATCTGAGCATTGTCTACAGGACAAGTCAGGCTATTATTTACGGAGGAAATGGCGGCATCAATAGCCGGTATTCCCCACATTTTAATAAACTTTTCTTCCATCGGATAAAGTGTTGAAAACTTTCTCGGCGGAAAAAAACGTTTGTCTCAAACGATCCCACTCAGAATAAATAAGCTTTTCAAGTAAAGTATGAACAGGAAAAGCATGTGCTGCTTGGAAAGGTTTCAGTGACCCCAAAGCAGAAGAGGATTCTTTAGCAGTTTCAGGTATGGGCAACTTAAATGTGGAGCGGACCAATCCAGTGAGGATCTGCACTAAGACTTTCTCCTCTTGGGAAGTCGCAGAGGGTCCCTCTCCACCTGAATCCTCCGAAGAGGAATCATCCATCCCATCCCGATCCTCTGAAAGGGATTCATCTCCTTTATCCCAGAGCTCCTCTGTCTGAGGGTCTTGGGGAACAGAGGAAAGCCTAGTGCGTTTTCTTCCACTGAGTGAAGACGTAATCACGGCCATTAATCTTTCCTCTAGACCATTAATGGTTGAGGAAAAAACCTCTTGTGTAATATATACAGGGGCTGAAGTGCCAGAAGCAGGTGTAGCCCCTGACCCCGATGGCTCTCCCTGGCTAGCCGTCCCTGGCCCATCTTTAGGGGGGGAGGATGCTGCCGACAGGGGGCCCTCAGAACCTGAACGAGATCCCCTAGTGTCTCTGGTTCCTGGGGTGCTTGAACCTCTTCTACCCATAGTGCAAAGCAACAAGGTGTGAGGTATACAAATGAACACTGCCCGCTGAGCGATGTAGTCTGGCTAAAAGCCTTGCTACCCAATGCTCAGTCTGGTGTTACTTCAGTAAATGCTGCCTAGGAGAATGCCTGTGTCCCACCTTACATGCGATCGTCAGCTCTGTGTCTCTCAGAAGGCTGTGTGCACCTGTACAGAGTGCCTTTAATAGCCTGCAGCTGGCCTGAGTGGGAGTCTAAGCACTCTGTGCTGACATCCCGCCCCCTCCTCTACCGCCCCCCCCTCGAGTTTTGAAAAAAACGAGCGCTTCCCGCGCTGCCGACTCTCCTGTCATGCTTCCGGAGAAAGGCTGGGGATGGGGGGGGGGGGGGAGGGAGGGAGGCTGGTAACAAGATCTGCCTGAACGGCTATCTTGAGAGATGGTGGCCATTAGGCCGCAGAGCCCGGGTGGTATAACCACTTTCTAGACCCCTGTGGCCCCTCTCTAGCCTGGGGGGGAACATTCAAACATGAGAAATCCCCCTTTCCACCTTACCTGCTTGCAGCCTGCTTGAGACGCTGGGACATAAACAGCGATTACAACACCTGAGACAGAGTCAGCATGTGCAGGTTTGTGCTCTTGGCAGCCCCCGGTGGTCACAATAGGCATAGCATGCATTTACCTTAAAGGAGAAAAGCCACTAGAACTCAAAAATTCTGTGGAATCTCCTCTTACCTTATCCAGCCGCAGGGTGCTGTTTACACAGACCCAATCTTCACCTCTCACGGTGGGCTCCGTTTGAAAAAACCGTCAGAGACTGGGGCCCCCATCAGTAGGGGGATCCAACAGTTCTGGGACCGTAAAGCACCTCGCCAGAAATTAGGAAGTTTAAAGCCATTTTCTGATCTGCGGGGTCCAGCTCTCTAAAAAGAGAAGCATTACGGGTAAAACCTCGTTTCTTCGGACACGAGGCCCGGGTACCATTCAATTCGGCCATGAAAAGACACTTTGAATGGATCCGGTTCGCCTGGCTTGCCCCAGTATAGGATCTTAGGATATTCCCTTTGGAGCTCAGCACGGGACATCTTTACACGTCCATCACCTAAGACACTGGTGTAAAAACTGAGGTATCCCTGCAAGGGGAGGGATTATATAGGGGGTTGAACTTCCTGATAGGGTGTGCCAGTGTCCAATCACCAGTGATACCTATATAACCCATCAGTAATTACTGTGGCTCTGTGTCCCGTGATGTTCGAGAAAGAAAGATAATTTTAATAATATGAAAGTACAATATTGCTTGTGTAGCAACTGTATACGCTGTATACGCCGTATACGCCAACTTGTTTTTATTTGTACCCTTTAAGCACCCCTCATTGCAAACAAGCTCTTTTGCCAGGATGGAGGAGGTCTGACAAGAAACTATTTATTAAAAATGACAAAAGTTCAAATCTCAGTCTAGACAGAGGATGGTCTAATATGCCAGCTTGATCCAGTTATATCATGTTAGCAATTAGAACATGTTATCAAAATGGCCTAATCAATGTACACAGAGTTATTATGCAACAACCATCTACCTCACCCCAGATACGAGACCAAAAATGTACAGATTTTGCAACAGTCGTGTATGTGGGCTGGCTGAGGTAGATTTAGCAGCAGAGTCAGAGATTTGAGAGCAGATTCAATTTTTATATACATCCATGAAGTAAATATGTCATGAAAGAACATTCTAGGTTGCCATCACTGACCTCGCTTTCTGAAAATTCTAAATGCTTGATTGTCATGCTAAAACTTTGTCTTTAATACTTTTTGTGCCATTTAGACCCCTATCACAGGGGCATGTCAGTGAAAAAAATTCATGGTTGTGGAGCGTTTTAATACACCTCAACTGCCGGTCAAAACCCAGCAATGCATGCCAGCAGGGCCCATCCACATTGCTGTCATCATGATTCTGTGATTTGCAGTGCAGCAAAAAAATAGGGCTATCATGATCGGTAGGCTATACTGCCTGCCAATGCGCCCCACAGAAGTCACTGTGGCCAGTCTGCAACTGTGTCCAATAAATTCAATTGTGGTTCAGTAAATCAGGATTCCAGTTTAAAATCCCTCTTCAAACAGGCATTTTAGGGGGCAGCATATCCCCTCCCGATGCGATCCACCATGGATTGCGATTCACATCTATGCCCACTTGAAAGGCCCCTAATCCAGAACTGAGAAACATTCTATCACTTATGTATCTCATATTTCTCTCGTCACTGGTGTACTATATTTTTTATTAAGGAAAACATCCATGCATATTGAACTGTTATTGTACGATTGGTCACTGCCTCTTTCATTTATGTTACTTGAATAAAGGGAATGTGATTGCTTGTTACACTTCACGCTGCATTTCTGCTTTGCGAGTTGCACTCTTACAGTGTATAAAGGCGTCCGTTTATGAAACCGTGAACAGCAGATCTCAGCTCATAAACGGTTAATGAAACAGAGATGATCTCCGCACACTGAGAATTCATCACTGTCTGACACAGAAACAGCCAGTTTATGAAGCTGCGATCTCAGCACTTCACTGGTAAGGATGAGCTCAGGCGTGTTCGCAAACAGCACGTGCAGAGCCGGCCAGGAAGTCGGCCTGCGGATCGCTAATCACAGGCAGTGAGACATTTCCCGATGCACGGCTGCAGAGATCGGGAAATGTCTCACTGCCTGTGATTAGCGCTGTGCAGTGCCGACTTCCTGGCCGGCTCTGCACGTGCTGTTTGCGAACACGCCTGAGCTCGTCCTTATTCACTGGTGATCTGTGTCATAATCCACACTCCCCGATTCACCAGCTGAGAGCTGGTGAATCGGGGAGTGAAGAGAGAACTCTTGGGGAAGGAGGAAGATTATAAACTTCCTTTAACCACGATCAGACCCCAAGATAGTAAGCATGTCCCCTTGCCGTGTGTGTGTGTGTGATATATATATATTTTTATTATATTATATATTTTTATGTAGGAGGACTATTTATTTTATTAACATGAGGTGGGCTGTCTGTCCGTGTACTGAGCAGTGATAATTTATCACTGCTTAATAAAATCAGACACCTCTGTGTTACGGTGAATTTCTGGTACTGTAATGTCATTATGTCTCACAAGATTACAGTATCAGGGGGCGTACTCCACTGTTTGAAGCGTTTGTAGATCACGTCACTTCATAAAAGGAGAAGCGATCTAAGCCGCTTCATAAACTGTCACTCAGAGAAGAGAGATCTGTTCCGTGAATGCCAGAGAATGGAGCAATGGATATTTTCCACTGCTTCATAAACGGACACCAAAGTGTTTTGCAGAAATTTATAAAATAACATTTATAATATACTGTATATATATGCACAAAAGAAACAGGTCAACCCTTTGTTACTTTGTCTCTCTGTCTAAAGAATTCCAGTGACGTACATGGAGAAAAATGTAACACCTACGCACGTTATACTTTTCATTGTGCAATCTTCACAAAATTAATTACCAAATTACTGCATCCTTGACACACAAGTATTAGAACGTGTAGCAGAATGAATGATGGACATATGGCTACTATGTAATCAGCAACATTGTGATGCTAATGGTGCAAAGGCATGCATGGACATTTTTCACACAAGGTGGCATACTGTATTAGTTAGTTTCTACCTTCTGTAAAAAAAAATTCTGAAAAAATCTGAAACGCTAGTAAACAAAGTAATGAACATGAAGAATTAAAAAAAAAAACAAAAAACACATAATTACTTTTTTTATTAAAAAAAAAAAAGTCAGTAAGGCAAGCTATACATTAACCAATTTTCTTTCCTTCAACCACAGAGATTGATGGCGGAATTCCCCCACCTGTGCTATTGTATTCTGTTTCCCATCTAAAAGAAAACACCTGACAGGCTGGTTGTACTGATGTCGATTGAGCTCGGTACAACCAGCCTGCCTATACATGCTGAATCGGCAGAATTTCATTCCGTCCATGGCCGGTTTAAAGCGGTAATACAAACACTCCTTGGTGACTTGTACCTTCAGGTAGGAGGTATTCACTATTTCTGCATCTGGTGATGTCACCTGCGCATGCCCTCTGTAGGGATAGTATAATGCCATTTACTCAGAGCGCTGTGCCACGACCGTGGCTCCTGCGCACATGCACAAGAGACGTCATCGCAGCTCAGGCATTCAAATGGCCGGAGCCCACGAATCCGGAAAGGAAGACCAGGTAAAGATGGAAGCCCTGTCAGTGGTGATAGTGGGCTCCTGGAGGGCTTAATGCCCTTAACTTGCAGGGGGGTCGTTTTTTTATTTATTTTCCCCAGATTTTACTACCGCTTTAAGGATTTGGTGTTTCATTAGGAGGGACCTAATTTTGATATCAGTTTTAGAAAGTGTCAGGTTTGCTTTAGAAGCCATCTACCCCCTTTGCACCATTTTACTAACATATTTAGGGTGTAGTATGGTGCCAAGCAGACCCCGCCCTCACAGTGGATCACCACACTCCTAATCCACGGACTCTGTCTCCAGTTTTACAAATGAAAGCCCATAACTTGGCATGGACAGGGAGCTGGAGGAAGAGTCTGCAGGGGCCTGGCATTGCACAGGCAATCCACTGATCATGGTTGCAATGCTAAGCCAAATTCCAATGTCCACTGGGAGCCTGTGAACCTGGTCATACATTATACAGTAAAAAAATCTCCCCAAATCACAAGCTGCCAGATTGTTCCTTTGCTCTGTGGCTAGCCAGGTGCAAATTCCAGGAAGGAACCTATTCCAGCTCCATGTAGATACTCCGCTTCAAACAATGCACTGCACTATGGTGTCACAAAGCCAACAAGTTTATTGATGATCAACACATACTGCACCCCTTTGACTTAGGTCTGCCCCTCTCCACCTACGGTGGATGGATGTAGTATGTGCTGTGCACCAATAAACCTGTCGAATTCATGTGACATCGTTGGTGTGCAGCCCATTGTTTGAAGCTGAATGTACCATACACAGTCACAGATAACGCACACCCCTTATATAAAAATGAAAGAACTGTCCTATTACTGAAGTCATTATTTTGGATTTGTGTGCACCAATTTCTTAATTCTTGTGAGGCTCGTTGTTACTCTTTTTTTTTTCCTCCTCTTTTCTTTTTTCTATGTTGTGTATTTTGTTGTGAAAAACCCAATAGATATACCTTTAAAAAAAATATATTAAAGCATGCCTAATTCCAATGCAGACTAACATCAATATACGCATATATTAAACATGTACTATTTCCAGCAGTACGTACTTAGTTTACAGCAGACATTTAAAACTCTTTCTAATGCTTTGCTTCTGCTTGCAATTGTAAGTGAATGTGACAGAACATATTCACATGGGAGACAAGCATCTTAAATGCATTGATTTTCATCACTGTGCTGCAAAAGACAAGGGTAATGCTTCCAATATGTCTGTACAGCATTTTAGGAGGGCTTAATTTTGCTTTTCTACGAATCAGGAAATGGTTAAAATAGCCATCTTCTAACTGGAGTTCCAAAAAAAAAAAAAAGGAAAGCCTGTCAATCACTAGATAAAATCCATCACAAACCTGCGTCAACACATGACAAGCGCAAGTAATTGCCAATTACACCTACTGTGTGCATCAACAAATAAAACTGATCTACTAAATTACTGATGTCATGCTTTTAATAGGTTAGATATTGACAAAGTAGAGGGTGGCTGTATTCTGACATATATTTTTAAAGTACAGGATGATTTCATTGCCTTTTAATAGATTTCTCTCCACAGTGACTCATTGTCTTGTTCAAAGAGATGTCCTTCAGCATCAGTAGATACTAACCTTCAGCAGGCCGCCTATCATGACCAAAAAAAACACGCGTGTCAGAGCTATTGATATATGGCAGCGGGAGTTGGGGTAAAGGACTTTCAGGAGATTGTTGACATACATTCTGGAAAATAAAAAAAAAAACACAAAAATCATACCCGGAAAAAGAAACCTACAAAAAATACTACAATACAAACATTTCTGGTAAGATACTTTCAAACGACATCATGGCCTTATGCACGCAGGATGTTTTTTTCAGCAGCTCCCAGGAGCATCTGGGGGTTCTTTTTCTTCTTGCCTCTAAATGCCCCTGTCTGTGTGTTCATGCACATATAGGCTTTTAGAAGTGTTTAGTGGGAGAGTCATTTAGAGGCAGGAAAAAGAAACCCACGGCCAGTGCATCCAGGAGCAGAAGAATATTGGCAGGAAAAATGCTAGGCACGTTTAGCACTGGAGCATTATCTAATTTCAGTGGCCAGAATTATTATGGCCAATGAAATTAACACCCAAGCGCTTGACACCTGAAAATGCGCCTAAACGCATTACACTTTTACGAACGTCAGGCGTTTTTTTCTGGCAAAACGCTGCTGTCAGGAGGTAAGACTTTTAGGAGCGTTTGAAAACATCCTGTGTGCACTAGGCCTTAAATAGACAGTTTCAGCTTGCCCATGTAAGGCAAATCAGCATAACCTTAAAAAAGACAGAAATTATTTTATGAAGCGAAGTCACAATAAATAGGTCTCTTGCACACTGCAGCTTGAAAAAGCTCAGTACAGCTTTTTTTTTTTTTACGGATCTAAAATGCAGCCCATCGTCTACAATGTGGGTGTACACACAGGCGCGTAAACAAGCACTGCGTATTCTTGAGTAAAAAATAAATAGAAAAATCTGCATTCCCGGTCAGTATTTTGATCAAATACGGGAAAATGTGCACATTTGAACATAAATATTAATTAACTGTGCCTAGGAACGTATTGTACAACCTCTGGCAAAAATTATGGAATCACCAGTCCCTGAGGATGTTCCTTCTTTAAGGAGTTTGATAATTCTCTCCTTTTTTTCAGTTGACATCTCTGGTGTTGGAGCCATGCTTCATGTCAGTCCACTTGTTGCAACAGCTCTCCAAGGTGTGATCACTCCTTTGTTCCTCAGAATTGAGTGATTCCATAATTTATTCCCTGTGCTTGTTCTATAAATCTAACTGTTACTGGCCACCACAATTATTTTTCTTGATTTCTTTTAGTGTTTCTTAAAGCCATAAAGTTGCCATTTGAAATGCCTTTAGTTTTTGGCCATGTCTGTGATCTGCTTTTTTTCTACAACAATAAACAACTGAAGGAACATCCTCAGGGACTGGTGATTCCATAATTTTTGCCAGGGGTTATACTCGTGAATGTGCAAATATGGGCATAAATATGTGCAAATACATGCAAAACAAATGCCTAAAATTACATCCAGAAATGCTGATGCTTGAATATCAGTACCGTGTGCAAGAGGCCATAGATTTTTTTTTAAAACTTTCACTTCTGTTGCTGTATTTTTACAAGGAAATAATTATTTAAAAGGATAGCTAAAGCCAAAAAGAAAAAAACTCAATCATCCTTAAACGTGGTGGCTGCTTTGGTTTTCGGTTTTCAATTTACGTACATTTTTTGCAAGTACAAAAAAATACCTGTTGACCTTGCCAGATATTGACTATGTTTGTAAATTCCTGTGCACTGAACTGATGTCCATACAAATTACTGGTGTTTCCAGCTATCTTCTGAGATCTACAAAACACCTCATCTCTATACAATGAAAAGTGAAGTTTGTGGTCCCAGAAAAGAAGAAATGTTACTGGCAGGGTAACCAGGTAAAAATAAATGAAAAATCCTGAAAAATATAAAACTAATGCAGCCACATTAAAGGACTAATAAAAACTGACATTTACCTTATACACATACAGATACTCCCGAAGAAAAGCCCCTTGTTGCAATGCGGGCTGCTTGCTATCATTAATCAAAATATGCCTGAAAGCAGAGACTGCATTGTCCAACTGGCGCAGTGTGACCGACTGACGACCAATGGTAAAGTTGATGTGGTCCTCCGCTAATGACCAACCTTTCCCTTTGTACACTTGCATTGCCTGACAATAACATCGCAGGGCGTGCTTTTTCTAAAAGAAAGCAGTAATGCCTATTTTACTCCAAACAGCAGAATAAATATATACATATGCATGCAAAGAAACACAAATACAATTCCTTCATAAAACAAGAGAAAACCAAATAAGAACAGAAAGGTGCAAATAGACAGAATAAGTCTGAAACATAAAAAATGATGGTCCTCATTGTAATTGCTGTATTCCTTTTATATAAGGATTTTTTTTATTTTTCATAACTGACTTTTTAAACTCTCAATTGGTTTCCTTTAGTGTTAATTAAGGAAGTGTGCATATCTTATGTAATGTACACAAAGACTCACTCAAGCTCTACCGAACAATTGTAAAGTAATGAGCTGAATATCGGTGCTCGGGCTTGTTGTGTCCCATGAACATCAAGAAAGCAAGAAATGCCGGCAACATGATGGCTTCTTCTTACAATTCTTTATTAGGCACTAACAGCAGTGCTACATTAATAGTGCTAAAGCGTTTCGGCCAGAGCCTTCCTTATAGCATCTTGCATATCTTATACCTGATGGACCTGCTGTAGAAGCGAATATTTGTAGTAGGCAGTGCTACTACAATGATCGCCACAATCTTCTGGGTCCTCTGCTGAACAGGTGGTCACTCACTTGGCACTGTCGCATCTCGCGAAACACATTGAAATTTGTCAACACATGATTGGAAGAGATGCAAAAGAGCAGTGAATTCACAGTCTCCACCTAGTCCAATCAGACAATGTCTGTATTCATTGAAAAAAAAAAAAAAATACAAGATGCTCTGTCAATGGCGAGAAAGCAATTCTTTGTGGTCAGTAGGCAGTTGGTCAGCTGCTTGGGGCAGGATCCAGAAGACTCTAGGTCCCAATACTACCTTATCTTTGTGTAAGATCAAAAAGGATTATTTAGGGCAGGGGTAGGAAACCTTTCCAAGGTTGAGATATACCTGGACAATATGGAGGAAATGCAGTGCCCTTTAAAAACAAAGAACAAAACTATCAAGCCCCCAATAAAAGTCCCCCCACAAAACAGTGGCCTCTGACCGACAGCGCCCCCCTCCCCCCTACAGTGATGTCCTCAGCCACCCTTCACACCACCACCGCCCTACTGTAGTAGTGTCCTCTGCCCATCTATGTCCCCCCTGCAGTGTACCCTGCCCCCTTTACAACACCCCCCCCTGTAGTGTCTGCTGCCCCTCTGCGCCCCCATTGCAGTGTCTGCCCCCTCCACATAATCCCCCTCCCACTGTGGTCTCCTCTACCCCCCTTCCCCCATACAAGTGTCCTCTGCCCCCATCACATCATCCTCCCTACCCCCACACTGTAGTATCTGCAGCCCCTCTACCCCCCACATAGCAGTGTCCTCTACCACTTCACATCCCCCCCCCTCTGTAGTGTTCACTGCCCCAACCCTCATCCCCCCATAGCAGTGTCCTCTGCTCCCTTCACATCACCCCCTTCCCCCCACTGTAGTGTCCTCTGCTTCACAGGTTGCCACTGGAGTCCTCTTCCACTCCTCCATGACCTCACGGAGCTGGTGGATGTTATAGACCTTGCGCTCCTCCACCTTCCGTTTGAGGATGCCCCACAGATGCTCAATAGGGTTTAGGTCTGGAGATATGCTTGCCCAGTCCATCACCTTTACCCTCAGCTTCTTTAGCAAGCCAGTGGTCATCTCGGAGGTGTGTTTGGGGTTGTTATGTTGGAATACTGCTCTGTGGCCTAGTCTCCAAAAGAAGGGGATCGTGCTCTGCTTCAGTAGCTCCCCAGTGCCAGCAGTATTCATGCAGCCCCAGACCATGACACTCCCACCATCATGCTTGACTGTAGGCAGGACACACTTGTCTTTGTACTCCTCATCTGGTTGCCGCCACACACACTTGACACCATCTGAACCAAATAAGTTTATCTTGGTCTCATCAGACCACAGGACATGGTTCCAGTAATCAATGTCCTTAGTCTGCTTGTCTTCAGCAAACTGTTTGCGGGCTTTCTTGTGCATCATCTTTAGAAGAGGCTTCCTTCTGGGACGACAGCCATGCTGACCAATTTGATGCAGTGTGCGGCATATGGTCTGAGCACTGACAGGCTGATCCCCCACCCCTTCAACCTCTTCTTCAGTGTTGTCACATTAAAAGATATAATAAAAATAAAAATGATATAATAAAATATTTTCAAAAATGTGAGGGGTGTACTCACCTTTGTGAGATACTCTATACCCAGTGACGTGAACAGCCTCAGATGATACACAGAGATGAAACAAATCCTCTTACATAAGTTTTACATGTACATCTGCGGTCTTCATCTTTATATACCGTTTAGAAAGTGCATGTCCTATTAGAATTTTCTCTTCCTGATTCACCTGTGGGTGTGGATTCTTGCCATACACTGTGAGACAGCTAATTGAGGGAAAGGCACCCACCCCCCTCCGGAGCAGGAGAAAGTCACGGGACTCAGGGCTTTGAAGAGAGATAAGAAAACACTACAGATATTTGTGCCCACAGAAAAGAGGGGAGGTAATTCTTCAACGAGTAACAGCCAGATTTAATCAAATAATATATAATTCTTTATTGAAAAAATCCACATAAACACTGAAAGCTAGTAAAAATGTGTATATAGCAAATCTCCACCACATACAGTAAAAATAGACAACGTTGTCTAAGGACAAGTTTGTGAGTTTTTTCTTGCTCTGAAGAAACTCAAGTCACGAGTGAAATGCGTCAAGATGATGCCATCACCCTCCCTGCAATGAGGGCACAGATCACATACTAGCGGACATCCCCCCTCCGTATTCCCCGGGAGCTTTGAAAAGAGATGGGAGTACTATAGCTATATGCAGGTATCACAACGCTGAACATTAACGGCACTGGACGCCTATGGGACACGTGGAGTAAGGGACGGAGTTTTTACTCTATCCTCTGTGGTTCCCATCCTCCCTAGAAACAGGTGGACTGTTGGTCTGACTGCCTTGATGCTGTGGACGAGGTGCATATCGGGAGAGTGGTGAGCTGTATAGATTCCTTTTTCCTAATTGGAAAGTGTATACACACACTCACCTGCCCCCTAGAGATCCAATAGCCCGTCCCCATCTCTAACTGACAACCTGGACATTTACTGCATACCCCGCTACCTGGGGGAACCCTGAATACCTCTGTCATGTCCATCCATGCTTGATTTACACTTATAGGAAACCGTACTCCAATTTCATCATTACCTTTGCCATCAATGCATCATTAATTTTCAATTTGCCCTACCCGGGTTAAACTCAGTTGAGGTAAGGATAAATGCTCAAGGGTATGGTGTCTTTGAGATATTGAGCGAACTTCTCTGAGATTACATCCGTCCATGTCCTCACTGGAACTTCTTTATGAGGATGAGTGATTCATGATATTTATGAGGCGTGTGTGTCGGCTTGTGGTGGCCATCTGGGTCCTTAGACAACGTTGTCTATTTTTACTGTATGTGGTGGAGGTTTGCTATATACACATTTTTACTAGCTTTCAGTGTTTATGTGGATTTTTTCAATAAGGAATTACCGTATTTATTGGCGTATAACACGCACCTTAATTTTAAGAAGGAAGTTTCAGTTAAAAAAACTGGGTTTTTAAAAAACAGCTTACCTGTAAAATCATTTTCTTTGAAGTACATCAGGGGATACAAAGCCATAGTAGTTACTATGTGGGTTATAGGCCACCTTCAGGTGATGGACACTGGATGCCCTAAGACAAGAAGTGCACTCCCTATATAACCCCTCCCACTACTGGGAGTACCTCAGTTTTGTAGCCAAGCAATATACGTGTATACCAAAGAAGGGAGGAACCTCTGTGTCTCCTGATGTACTTCAAAGAAAAGGATTTTACAGGTAAGCGTTTTTTAAAAATCCTGTTTTCTTTTCATACATCAGGGGACACAGAGCCATAAATGGGGAAATGAGTACAGCGCTGCACCAAGAAGTGCTAAAAAAATTTTATAGTATACAGTTAGCAGCTAACACACCTCTAGACACAGGTAAGGGTTAAAAATAATATATAATAGTGTAGCGCTATGTGTATATATGAATTATAAATCTTATATGACTACACAGTGAGCAGGAACCTGACCATCCCTTGCGGGGCAAAATAATGTTGAAATGACACTGAGTGATTCAAAATAACACTTGAAATACAGTGAATATTGTAAGTCAATAATAAGAAAATAATATAGTGGGTCTAAGAAACCATACATATGTGGCAAATCAACCAATAAAATCAATAAAAATTGACAAATATATTAATAGTGACTAGTGGAAGACCACCACCAAAAGTCTATGAGGGTTTGAGTGTTGAAAGAATGATGGAAATAAAACTCCCGAGTTTCCTCGTGAACGAAATTGGTCACTTCTGGCAGATGAATAAATAGATAAGGAACCACAGATGGATGGAGGGTCTAAATAGGTGGCGGGACCATCACCAGAGCATCAAAAGAGGCTTACCAGAATCAGGTGACTTGAAAAGATCTACGTCTTACAAGTCTAAAAAAGCTTATTGACCACCAGGTCTGGCAAGATGAATCATCAGATATCCTCAACTTCCAATGGGGGGAGGAGTCTCACCACAGCTTCAAACGTCCCCAAACGGTCCAACAGGCCAAACGGATGTTTCAAATACCATGCGAGAAATAAAGCTCACATGGCACGATATCGTTTAAAAACATCAATTTATTAAAATAATAAAAGAAAACACTCACATGATAGGAGATTACAAACAGCTCAAAAAAGATCAATCGCGGTAATCGTGAGGGTCCACCCGACATGTTTCGGCTACAAAGCCTTCATCTGGGGACACAGAGCCATAGTACTTACTATGCAGGATGTCCCATAGCAATGGCAACTGAAGGGAGGGAGACACAACAAAAAGGTAGGGTATTAAGAGGCTAGAGGACTTATACTGCAGCCTGCAGTACACTATGCCCAAAGGCTATATCCTCATGACCTTTAACATGGATTTGATAGAATCTGGTAAATGTATAAACTGAAGACCAGGTTGCGGCCTTGCAGATATGAGCCATAGAGGCCTGGTGATGCACCGCCCAAGAGGCACTAACAGCCCTGGTGGAGTGCGCTTTAACATGAAAAGGAGGAATTTTCTTCTTTAGACCATAAGCTTGAACAATCACTTGACGAATCCATTTGGAAATAGTAGATTTTGATGCTGCCTGTCCTCTTTTAGGACCTTCTGGCAGTACAAACAAAACATCTGTTTTGCGAATCTGAGCGGTCTCCTAAATAGACCTTGACCGCTCTCACTACATCAAGAGAATGTAGTGACTTCTCTTCCCTAGATCGAGGCTCTAGGAAAAAAGAAGGCAGAATAATATTCTGGTTTAAATGAAAACCTTTCACTACCTTCGGTAGGAATTCGGGATGAGGCCGCAATACCACCTTATCCTTATGCATAATCAAATATGGCTCTTTACAAGACAGAGCCGCCAATTCCGATACCCTTCTGGCAGAGGATATGGCAACCAAAAAGATTATTTTTCTCGTCAAAAGAACCAAGGGAATTTCCTGTATACGCTCAAAAGGCTGTTTCTGTAAAGCCGACAAGACTAAATTCATATCCCAAGGATTCAGGGGAGCCCTGACGGGGGGGGGGGGGGGGATTAATTTGCGATACCTCCTGAATAAAACTATGTACCAGGGAGTGAGAAGCAAGAGGCGGTTGAAAGAATACTGATAAGGCCGAGACCTGGCCCTTGATAGTACTCAAAGCCAGCTTCATTTCCAATCCCATTTGCAGGAATTCAAGGATCCTACCTATGACATACTTCCTGGGGTGCCAACCCCTTTATCCACACCAGGAGACATATGCCTTCCAGACTCTATAGTAAATGACTCTGGAGGCCGGCTTCCTAGCATTAACCAAAGTAGACACCACTGAAGGAGATAACCCACGGTCCTTTAGAATGTGGGTTTCAATAGCCAAACCGTTAAATTTAGCGTTTGTAAGTTAGGATGGAATACCAGACCTTGTGCGAGAAGGTCTGGCCACAGTGGCAGGATCCAAGGATCCCCTACCGCCATCTTTATGATCTCGGCAAACCAAGATTTTCTGGGCCACTAGAATCACCCTTTTCCATTCCTGCTTGACCCTGCAGAGAAGGCATGGAAGCAGCAGAACTGGAGGAAATGCATGGATCAGTGAAAACTGATCCCATGGAAAGACCAAGGCGTCTGTTCCGCACGCTAGCGGATCCCTTGTCCTTGACACAAGGTTGTCGACTTTGTTGTTGAATCTGGACGTGAACAGATCCATGTCCGGAACACCCCATTTTTGACATATCGACAGAAAAAATGTTGGGGTGAAAGGACCATTCTCCCGGAAATAATTGTTGGCGACTCAATTAGTCCGCCTGCCAATTTTCTATCCCTGCAATGAAAATCGCCCATAGGCAAGGAATGTTGCTTTCTGCCCAAGCTAGAACATGATTCACTTCTTTTTGGGCTGCATGACTTCTCGTGCCCCCTTGGTGATTGATGTAGGCCACAGCCGTGGCATTGTCGGATTGAATCCTGACAGGACAATTCCATAGTCTGAGCGTCCAGGCATCTAGGGCCAGACGTACTGCCCGAATTTCCAGAATATTGATATGCAAGGTCCTTTCTGACTTGGACCATTTCCCCTGGACAGATGCTTCTTCCAGGACTGCTCCCCAGCCTAGAAGGCGGGCATCCGTTGTTACCACTTTCAAGGATACTGGTAGAAAGGATTTACCCTTTTGGAGGTTGCTGGATATCAACCACCAATTGAGGCTCTGACGGACCTCGGGAGATAAGTGCATTGGGAAGTCCAAAGCCTGGACCTTCTTGTTCCAGGCCGACAGAATGGTGTTTTGTAGCAGTCTGGAATGAAACTGCGCATAGGGAACGGCCTCGAAAGAGGCCACCATCTTTCCTAACAATTTCATGCACAGCAGAATGTAAGGATTTCTCTTTGTTTTGACAAGTTGAATCAGTTCCTTTATGGAGCCGACTCTTGCCTGGGGTAAGAATACTTTCTTTTGAACGGTATCTATGATCAGTCCCAAGTACTGTAATCTCCTTGATGGTTTTAAGGAGGATTTTTCTAGGTTGAGAATCCAGCCTAGGAATTCCAGGTAGCTTACAGCTGAGATTAAACCTTGGTTTAGACCGGAGACTGACTGATCTACTAAAAGCAGATTGTCTAGATAGGCTAGGATAGTTATACTCTGAGCCCTTAACCTGGCTAAAGGAGGCGCCAGGAAATTTGTGAACACACGTGGTGCGGTGGCTAGACCGAACAGCAGAGCCACAAACTGAAAATGATGATTTTCTACCTCGAAGCGTAGAAACTTCTGATAAGCGGGAAATATCGGCACATGGAGATATGTATACTTGATATCGGTTGATGCCAAAAATTCCCCTCCTTGCAAAATGGAGACAACCAATCGGATTTACTCCATGCGAAAGGACCGGATATTTAAGTGCCGGTTCAGATCTTTGAGATCTAAAATGGGTCTTACCACCCCGTTCGGTTTTGGAACCGTGAAAAGGTTTGAATAAAACCCTGAACCCTGCTCCTCTGTGGGAACCTCTGATATCACCTTCTGGGATAAGAGATGATCCAGAGTTAGAAAGAGACTTCCTTTTCCCTGGATCTCTGGGAACGTTTGATCTTCGAAAACGAGGAGACGGGAATTCTCGGGACTCTAGTTTGTAACCTAGAGAAATTGAGGAAGCCACCCATCTGTCTTGATATTGTCCGTGCCAGAAAATTGCAGAAGCCTTCCCCCCACCCAAGCGAGGGCGCCCCTTCATAAGGAGGCTTTAGTAATTTGCTTTGCGGGCTTTCTGCCCCAAGTCCTCTTTTGGCCCTGGGACTGCTCCTGAGGTCTTCCTCTTGAGCTTGACGGTGGAGGCCGTCGAGACTGCCTAGAGGCAGATGCTCCTGGCACTGGAGAGGATGCACGTTTAAAGGAGAAATGCTTAAACTTCTTCTTTACTGGTAAAAGAGAACTCTTCCCATTAGAAATCCTTTAGATAAATTTATCTAAATCGTCTCCAAATAACCATTCACCATGAAATGGGAAACTGGCCAAGAGCTTCTTACACGGCGCTTCGGCTGACCAATTTTTCAACCATAGGACTCTGCGTGTATGTACCAGTCCTAGCATAAGCCATGAGGCTTGAATAGAATCCTTCATAGCATCCACCGTAAAACATAGTGCTTCTGATACCTTAGCCCATTGCTGGGCCTGCTGATCAGGAATAATCTTAAGTATCTCTACAAACTGGTCCTTTATGGACTGAGACACTCCAATTGCCGCAAGAGCTGGCTGCACCACTGAACTTGCCAGAGAAATGTTGTTCTTAAAAAGAAATTCCAACTTTTTATCTGTTGGATCCTTCAACATTTGTGCATTGTCTACCGGACAAGTGAGATTTTTATTTACTGAGGAGATTGCAGCATCGATTGCTGGAACCCCCCCATTTCTTATAGAATTCCTCCTCCATAGGATAAAGTGTAGAAAACTTTTTTGGAGGAAAAAACTGCTTATCCGGGTGTTCCCATTAAGAATACATCAGCTTTTTTAGCCATAAATGGATAGGAAAAGCATCCCCAGATGAGGGAGGCTTTTGTGATCCTAAACCAGAGGTGGGCTCATCAATAGACTGCGCTACAGGCAGCAAAAAAGTTGAGCAAACCAACTTAGTAAGGGAGTGTACCAACAATCTTTCTTGTGAGACTACACCCTCTATATTAGGATCTTTGGAAGAGGAGATATCAGCGTCTTCCTGAACCTTTGGAAGAACTTCTTGATCCCCTGCCCCTTGCACCTCAGTATGAGGGTCCTGAGCACTGGATGGGGATCTGCTACGCTTGGATCCACTATGGAAAGTGATCATAGCATCAATTTTCTGTTCCAAACATGAAATGGTAGAAGAAAAAACCTCCTGGGTAATATATATAGAGGCTGAAGTGTCCAACGCTGCTGCAACACCAGTCCCCCCTAACGGCTCACTCTGACCGGCTGCATCACTCTCAGAGGAGGATGACATTTTCCTGTACATGGATTTAGGTTGTTGTAAAACAATCGAACCCTTAGAACCTTTTGAGGAGTTCCTTGTCCCCCTTCCACTCATAGCCTTATGCACAAAGCAGAGACACTACCAGAAGGAATGCATACAATGCTAGGGCTATAGTCCAGCAAAAAAATGCTGCTATTAATGCCCAGCCTGAAGCAGTAACAATGTGTCAAAAGGAAAAAATGCCTTTGTCACCAAACCTGAAAAAAATGCCACCTCGTTGCTCTTGTGTTCCTCCACAGCCAGCAGCAGCACACAGTGTGCTTTTGAAAGCTTGCACGTGCACCTGGCGTCGGAGAACGCCAATGCCGCTAGCCCCGCTCCCCGCATTGCCTACGGCTCCACCCTCATTTTCAAAAAGACGGGTTTTCCCGCGCCGAGCTGCCACTGCGTTTTCCTTTTTTTTTTAAAAAAAAAGGGTCCGAACGCTTTTCCCCCATGAGGGGGGGAATTCCAGCATAGGGGGGGCAACAGGTGGAGAGACAAATCCCCCCTTAGGCTTACCGGAGGCTCTGCTGCTTCGGCTGGAGAAGGAGGAAGTGTTCGGCTCCTGACACAGCGCTGTTTCCAGCATGAGGCGGTGAGTGCTCAATACAGCCCCCAGTGGTGACACATAGGCATGACAACATTATTTAATTTTTTAAAAAAAGAGACATTCATAAGAAAATTCTAAAGATTTCTTAGAAAACTCCACTTACCTTTCCCGCCGCAGGGTTTTCTGTGGTAAACCAACAGGCCCAATCTTCACGGTGGGTTCCGTTAAACCTTCAGGAGCAGGGGACTCTAGAGGAAACCCACTATCCTGGACCTGCAACAGCACCCTGCCAGTAAAACTTTATGGCCTCATTACCAAAAAGTACTGGATCCCAGGGTCCAGCTCTCTAAAAAGAGAAGCATTCACAGGAAAAACCTTGTTTATTCGGATACGAGGCACGGGTACCATTCAATTTGGCCCACAATAAGACACTTTGAATGGATCCGGTCAGCATGGCTAGTCCCAGCAAGGATTGCTCCAGTGGAGTTCAGCACAGCACATCTTTACTCGTGACCAACACCTTAGACACTGGCGAAAAAACGGAGGTACTCCCAGTAGTGGCAGGGGTTATATAGGGAGTGCCCTTCTTGTCTTAGGGCGTGCCAGTGTCCATCACCTGAAGGTGGCCTATAACCCACATAGTAACTACTATGGCTCTGTGTCCCCTGATGTATGAAAAGAAATTTACATTTTAAATAAAGAAGCAAAAGCAAAATAAGGGTCAGTGCCAATCAATGCAGCATTATCAGTGCTCATCTGCAGCCTTGCCCATCATTGCAGCATGATCAGTGCCCATCAGCAGCCTTGCCCATCATTGCAGCATGATCAGTGCCCATCTGCAGCCTTGCCAATCATTGCAGTCTGATCAGTACTCTTCTGCAGCCTTGCCCATCATTGCAGCATGATCAGTGCCCATCTGCAGCCTTGTCCATCACTGCAGCATGATCAGTGCCCATCTACAGTCTTGCCCCTCTTTGCAGCATGATCAGTGCGCATCTGCAGCCTTGTTATTGCCGAAATAGACAGAGCGGGATCTCCTGTGTAATCGGCTCGGCTCGCAGTCCTGGCTCCATTGATGGACATAACACCGGTCCAATGGCGGAACGTCAATGCTAGGAGGCGGGACTGCGCGTGACTAAAAGCACAGCCAAATACACAGGGCATCTATTTCGGTGGCGCTCGTACCCTTCTTCCTCTCTGAGGCAGCCGTTCGGCATACACCACACACACACGATTTTCCCCTGATTTTAAGGGGGGAAAAGTGCGTGTTATACGCCAATACAGTATATATTTTTTGATAAATCCGGCTGTTCCTCGTTGAAGAATTACTTGGGAAATTTTTCATCCTCCCCACTTTTATGTATGCTTACCCCAATTCAGAGGAACACACCTCAAGTCTTTATCTAATTTTTGAGGTGACGGTATGTGATATGAGGAATTGTTAAAATTCAGTTCCCTTTTCCAATCAAGCTTGATTTAGGTGTAGCCGTAGTGTCACTTTTATCTCTGTTGATATATATGTGCCCAGCTCAAATTTCATGTATGGAGTTTACATCCACTTTAATCATCCAAACCCCCTGTCTCTCTCCACAGGGTTTTTTCCCAAATCTCTCCTCAGTGCAGGAGATGTCTCAACCAGGAGGGCACTTGCCTACATATCTTTTGGCCCTGCCTGGTTTTGCAACCATTTTGGTAACAGGTGTGCAACCTGGTCTACAATCTAAGGCCTCATACACACTTTTAGATTTTCTGCAGGTTTAGGTCTTCAGGTCAAAAAAGTCTTAAGAGTTACACTTTGTATGCAATCAGGCAGGCCTTTGCACTACATGGTTTTGGTAAATTTGAAGACAAAAATCAGCAGAAAATCTAATAGTGTGTATGGGGTCTAACTGACGTTCAGCGGGGTGATTAGCCAGTGGCCTACCTGTTACATCTGGCACCAATGTCATTCAAAAGATATAAATGCTGTCTCAGCATCCACCTACTCAACGCAGCCAAGGCCTGTATTCCGCTATTTTCGCAGCTGATGATCCCACCACCTACGGGGGTTTGGCTCCAAAAAAATCAGTGAAATTTGTATAATGGTAGAGAATTTGGTGTCTACTAACCACAGAAAAGAACAATTTCGCAAAACTTGGTTTGCTTACACCTTCTCTGCAAGCTATACCGCGGACCTAGCTTGTTGAGGTATTATTTGGATACTGTACTCCTCTGGCCCAGGGGAGAGGGAAGGGGGAACTCTGGCCTTTGTTTACTGTGCAGTTGTGATAGCGGAGGATCTTCTGGTGGGCCCTGACCCTTAATACCCCCAACCTTCCACCCCACACCCCATTTTTTTTGCTCCCCTAGAATAGACCAACTCCAGCACTCTATGGCAGTGACTATGGTAGAGATGGAAGGCCCTGCTCTGCTTTAGGCACCCTTTATCATATCATCTATGACTTTTGCAGCTGTTGACACTTACTGGGGCAACCCCCCATTAGCTACTAATCTGCTACAATCTCAAATGAGTTGTGTATATATGTCATTCTACGTTTTATGGTTCTTGTTCCTGGTTCTGCTCTTTTTACATGCATAGTTATGCCTATGCTGTAGGCGCCGGCCTTTTCAGCACATTGTATATTCTTTTACTTTTTGCTTGTCCTATACTTTGATCTCTTTTATATTCTGAAAACCTTACATGAAGAATTAAAAAGAAAAACCTTGTGTCACATCAATAAATAAATATGGCTTTGAAGCAACCCTAGTTTAATTCTAGATTCAAAGAAAAGATAAAAAAAAATTAACAAGCCCTGCCTTTTTGACAAAGACATTTAATCCTGCAAGTATGTGAACAATTTCAAAAGATCAGCACATTTAAGAGCAAGACCACCAAAAAAGTTTTGTTCTGGACAGACAAAAACAAAAACACCTAATAAAGTGGATAGGGATTAGAAATTATCGAAATGTTTTCATGGCTGTTCATGCCTTCATGTCCCAAATAAAACTGTTCCCCCTCCCATCCTGTCACAGGTACAGGAAGCGAGGAGAAATCTCGCAAACAGGGTCACAGAGGGAAATATAAATCTCCAAAATTTTTACTCTTAATCCCTTTTAAAAAACTAAACATAAAAATGGTTCGACAAATTAATTAAACAATGCTGCATATTTTCATTTTCTGTCAAGAAATTTCTAAAATCAGAAAATTGAGATGTACTCACCTGGCCTGCTTTACTAAAACGATGGCCTGCTAGTATCATATGGAAAGCAAACTTCCTCACCATAGGACTCTTCATGTTAATGAAGCAATGAGCAGCTTGTTCAAGAAGTAGTGCACTCCGCAAATCAGAGTCCTGTGACCAAAAAAAGTTACTGTTAACATGTTACTGTTATTGAAAAACACCAATCAACCCGAAACAAAAAAAAAAAAAAGAAAGAAGGCTCTGCAATATCTTTATGTTCATACTAAGGATAAGGAGAGAGCTTTTTAAAATACTTTTCTTCATTTTTTAGTAGGCATAACTTTCATACAGAATGGTACATTAACATAAACTAAACTTTAAGACCCCTTTCACACTTAGACCGCCCCGCGCTCGCGGTAAAGCACAGCTCGTTTTAGCAGCGCTTAACCTGCGCTGCAGAGCTGCTTTGCGGGTGGGAGAGGGGCACTTTTAACCCCAAAGAATGGGTTAACAAGGAGGTTAAAAGCGCCCATGTTGCGGCGCTGCCAAAGCGCTTTTCAGGCGCTTCAGCAGCGCTGCCCATTCATTTCAATGGGCCAGGGCGGTTTGGGAGCGGTGTATGATGCTGCTTGCAGGATTTCTTTTTTTCCGTCCCGCAAGCGCACCGCCCCAGTGTGAGAGCACTCAGGCTTTCACACTGGGGAGGCATGAGAGGTGCTTTTCAGGTGCTTTACAGGTGCTATTTTTAGCGCTAAAATGCCTGAAAAGCGCCTCAGTGTGAAAGGGGCCTTAAAGAAGCTAAACTCCAACTTTCTTATCATTAGAACTGAATGGAGCGATGCGTGTTTGGTGGGCGTAGCCATGCGTTTTCTGTGCGGGTTGCGTGAGCAAGCATGTAAGAGTGCCCTCTTAGCAAGCGGCAGTGGGGGAAGAGGAGGATCGGGGCTGCTCTCTGCAAAGCCATTACACAGAGCAGGTAAGTATGACATGTTTGTTATTAAAAAAAAAAAAAAAAAAATTGCCTTTAGAATTACTTTAATTTTCTGACATGTTCCACTTTCTGCTTGTTCCCTATTCACTGCAGAGAGGAATGGAGTGTGGGCGGTGATAACACAATTCCATTCCTCCCCCATTCAGCACCCACATGAAGGCACAGAAACATCCACAGTAACCCTTAGACCCGCCCACATCAACTCCCCCAGCTGGTAGAAGGGACTCCCATAGCCCACCCTGAAACTACAGAGGCTCAGAGGATCATGGGACAAGCAGTATCAGGACTGGCAAAGGAAGAAAACCTGAAGTCAGAGAACTTTGAAATTCAGCCAAGAGGAGGGACCACAGACACAGAAACCTGCTGTATACAGCTAAAGGAGGTATGTTACACACAAACTAACAGTGGGGTTGTGATTCATTTACATGTGCAATGTATCTGTTGTCTTAGGGAGGAGAACCGGAAGTTCCTCTTTAAGAGATTGTAAAGTCTTTTTTTATTTAAATAATAAACAGGTTTATACTTACCTGCTCTGTGCAATTGTATAACACAGAGTGGCCCTGAACATACTCTTCTGGGGCCCCCCCCTGCGAGTGATCTGGGCTCCTTCCTCTTCTGTGTCTGCCGTCTAATAGAAAGCTGCCTGTGTTTTGGGGTTTATATCTACTTTAACAGAATCGAATCAAACATTTACATACCTCACTTGTAAGACGAATTAGGAGGGCAGCAGATTCTGAATACTTTCCTTGGCTTTTTAAAATTTCAGCACTTAGTAAGACACACCTTTCTGCCAGAACCATACTCCTAGAGTAAAAGAAAATATTTAGTTTTAATAATTCACAAACAAGCTGTAAAACTTTAGATTTGTTTGCATTTCTGAAATGGAATATGCAAAGCATAAGCAAATATTACAGACCCTTTTGCCACTGGGGCCACCAATTAGGACAGCAAGAAATCACTTATGTTAATACAAATATGTGCAGCTAGTAGTAGTTAGCCGCGCACAACTTTCAGGGATGTTCAATGCCTATCGCCTGATGCCCGGGACATGCAGTTCTGGGCTCCAGGCAAGACTTTTTTTCTTTTACATTTAGCCCGGCTGCAGGTAAACAGCCGGGTTTAGAGTTGATGGGTGGCTCTCCTGCAAAAGTGAGCTGAGTGGCTTTTACAAGCAGCGGAAGGGAACATCCCCCCGGCTGATCATACAGGTGGAACTGCTCTATCCACCTCTATGATATAGGAAACAGGAAGCAGTGAGCATACCTCACTTCTGGTTTCCCCGGCACCATTTTTAAAAATAGAACGCATTTGGCAACACCGATCTTGGTGTAATTAAGCGCTTTTAAGGGCAGAAGAGGGATCTGGGGTCTTATTGACCCCACCTTTCTCTCTCTATAACAAGTACCGGTCACTGCCTATTGTTGTCACAAGGGATGTTTACATTCCTTGTAACAGCAATAAAAATGATCTCAAGAAAAAAAAAAAATTAAGTGACAGTATAAAAATAAATAAATAACTTAAAAAAAAAAAAGTTAAAGCACTCTCATCCCCCCTGCTCATAAGCAAATGCTTATCACCACGAACATCAGATCATGGGCATTAATTCCAGCAAAATACCACCTCTGTAAGGGCTTTAAAGGGTCGCCAACGAATAGTAAAATGTAAGTTGTTTGTTGCCATTGCAGGGGCGTGTGCAATTTCAAAGCGTGACATGTTTGGTGTCCATTTACTCTGCCTAACATAATGTTTTATATTTTAGAAAAAAATTGGGTCATGTATTGTGTTTTTCTGCATTAATATTCAAAAAAGCTTATTTTTTTACATTCGAAAAAACAGCTGCGCAAATGCTGTGTGACATAAAAAATTGCAACACCTACCAATTTATTTTCTAGGGTCTCCAAATTAACAAAATAAAATGTTTGGGGGTTCTAAGAAATTTTCTAGCAAAAAATAAACAACAAAAGTTGAAGTCACCGTAAAGAGCCAGGCATTCCTAAAAGCACATTTGCCTAATGATAAAAAAAATAACCCTTCATATTGCCAATCCAGGAAAAAAATGTATATTGTCCATCATGACAATAGATTGTCATGATGGACAAGTAGATTGGGACCCCGATTTAGTCCCTTGGACAAGCAGTTTTTTTTTTTTTGTTTAATTCCACACCCCTGAACATGACTTGTCCAGTAATGGTGAAGATATCTGCTTCTTATTCAAGCAATTTCCCTTGGCTTTTGTGTATCAGAACATACCACAGCTTTTATAGACACACAGGTAACTCAGTCACCCTTATGCGAACACCACATTAATGTTTTTACTCCTGGCTCCCTCCAAAACCACTATATACTTGGGAATGCAGAGAATGATGAACTTGTTGAGGGCTAAGCAGCTTGTTCCCGAAAGAAGGCCCTCAGACTTCATGCTCCTTAGGACAACCACCCTTACTGTCTGTCTCATTCACAAATTAGATTGAAGTTCTGAGTTGATTACACTCTATTGACAGTGAGAATCCAATTGTTTTTTCCCTCCTCAAACACTTGCTATTTACCTTAATATGTTTGCCTTAGAAATTCTGTGTGATGATTAAGGACTTTCCACATTATAGATTGATAACTTACGCCCCCAAATTAGCTCTCCCGTGCTGTCTGCAATTCCGCTGTACAATCCTGACACACTTTAGGTAAAGCACGTAAAGCCTACATGGCCTGTGCTAAGATTTTTACCTATATACATATCCAACCATCTGTAGGATGGGAGATGAAATCTTGGTCATTGTACCCTGCAAAAAATATTCTACTCCATAAGCATATACTTTTGCTTAAACTCTTATATTGTTGGTCACAAACACTTTGTGCCTAACTAACTAAATACTTAAACGCCACTCTGGTTGTTGCATATATAGGGAAAAGCTGTGCGTTAAAAAAAAAGGAGACTCTGTAAGGCCCCTTTGACATGGGGAGGACTCCGCCAAGAGTCCACCTGCTCAGTAGGGAATCTGTCCGTTGATCCCCGCCGAGCAGGCCGATGGGCTCCACTTATGCAGAAGAGCGGACACAGACACAGCCCACTGTCCTAAATGGGCAGCTGGATGTAAGCTTCTTGGGGAAAAAAAAAAGAAGATCTAATGCTATTTTTACAAGCTTGTATTTAAATATACAAAGCAATAGATTTTTAAATAACCATATGGCCCATGAAGGCCCAAAACACTCACCCACGGGCAATACATTTTTGTTCTAAAGGAACTGGTATTTGTAATCAGCTTGTGAAGTTCCACAGACGTGACTTCACTGGCACAATAAGTATAAAGAATGCAAGCATTGCATTGGCAATCCTATCCAAATAAGTTTTCCCAGAAGTAAAAAAAAAATTCAGATTCTAATTTACAAACTACAATACCCAGTAGGTCGTTAAGGCCCCTTTCACACCAGATCAGACCACCCATTGTTCTCTATAGGGCGGCAGATGCCAGAGGCCTGATCCGGCCGACTAAACACAGACGGATGGGGATATGTTTGCCATCCGTCTGGCAGATCGGATGAAAATCTGCATAATGGAGCGGACATGGACCTGTCATCCGCCTACCCAGCGGGGATCAGCGGAGAGATCCCCGCTGAGCAGGTGGATCCGCTTGGATGGATTTCGCTCCTGTGTGATAGGGGTCTAAAGCATTTACAATGGATATAAAAAGTCTACACACCCCTGTTAAAACATCAGATTTCTGTGGTGTAGAAAAATGAGACAAAGATAAATCATTTCAGAACTTTTTTCCACCTTTAATGTGACCTATAAGCTGTACAACTCAATTGAAAAACAAACTGAAATCTTTTAGAGGGAGGGGAGTAAAACTAAAAAACTAAAATAATGTAGTTGCATACGTGTGCACACCCTCTTAATACAGGGGATGTAGCTGTGTTCAGAATTAAGCATACACATTCAAACTTATGTTAAATAGGAGTCAGTACGCACCTGCCATCATTTAATTAAAGCGCCTCTAATTAACCCCAAATAAAGTTCAGCTGTTCTAGTAGGTCTTTCCTGACATTTTCTTAGTCGCATCCTACAGCAAAAGCCATGGTCTGCAGAGAGCTTCCAAAGCATCAGAGGGGGTCAGGAGAAGGGTACAAAAGAATCTCCAAGGCATTAGATATACCATGGAACACAGTGAAGACCTTCATCATCAAGTTGAGAAAATATGGCACAACAGTGACATTACCAAGAACTGGACGTCCCTCCAAAATTGATGAAAAGATGAGAAGAAAACTGATCAGGGAGGCTGCCAAGAGGCCTACAGCAACATTAAAAGGGAAAATGTTTTATAGTCTGATGAAACCAAGGTTGAACATTTTGGCCATAATTGCAAAAGATATGTTTGGTGCAAAAACAACACTGCACATCGCCAAAAGAACACCATACCCACTGTGAAGCATGATGATGGCAGCATCATGCTTTGGAGCTGTTTTTCTTCAGCTGGAACAGGGGCCTTAGTCAAGGTAGAGGGAATTATGAACAGTTCTAAATACTAGTCAATATATTGGCACCAAACCTTCGGGCTTCTGCTAGAAAGCTGAACATGAAGAGGAACTTCATCTTTCAGCATGACAATGACCCAAAACATAAATCCAAATCAACAAAGGAATGACTTCACCAGAAGAAGAAGATTAAAGTTTTTGAATGGTCCAGCCAGAGCCCAGACCTGAATCCGATTAAAAATCTGTGGAGTGATCTGGAGAGGGCTGTTGCACATGAGATGCCCTTGCAATCTGGCAGATTTGGAGCATTTTTGCAAAGAGTGCTGTAATAAAATCAAAAGGTGCTTCAACAAAGTATTAGTTTAGGGTGTGTACACTTATGCAACCATATTATTTTAGTTTTTTATTTTTTCTTCCCTCCACCTAAAGGATTTCAGTTCATTGTTCAACTGAGTTGTACAGTTTATAGGTCACATTAAAAGGTGGAAAAAGTTCTGAAATGATTTATCTTTGTCTCATTTTTTTACATCACAGAAACCTGACATTTTAAAGCAGAAGTAAACCCATGAATTTAACAATTTCAAAAAGCCATTGCACTTCTGGCACGTGCCAGAAATGTAGCTGTAGTAAATGCACTCAGGTGCGCTACTAATGCCAAAAAAACACACAGGTTGAAGGTGCTCCTTCAGCCTAGGTACACATGATGTTATTCAAACATTAGATGTGAATAAAGCAATAATTATTCTAATAACGTGCAGTACATAAATTGCAATAAATAAATTATTGTACAGTCCACCTGAGGAGTGAATAATTAAATTAAAAAAGTCCTAAAAACTCAATGTGTGCTTTTCTATGTGAACGATCCTTTTTTCAGAGGTGGAGTGTCATCTTCTTTGCATTATACAAGCCAAACTTTTGTAGATAAGAAAAAGGGGGGGGGGGGGGGGGGGCGCTTACCAGATAAGTAGGACCCCTGTTACGGGGGTCTTTAGGGCTCAGATATGTCAGATACCGTAGGTAGGAACAGCTGATTGGATTTTCATGCACAGACTTCCATCCGCCTTGAACCCTTCACGAGCGCTGTGATGACAGTACGGTAAACTTGCTTCAGATCTGTAGAACCTCTGTTGCGGGGGTCTCTAGGGCTCAGATATGTCGGATCCCGTAGGTAGGAACAGCTAATTTGGTTTTCTTACACAGACTTTCATCCGCCTTGAACCCTTCACAAGCGCTGTGATGACTTGCAGTGTAGATTAGAAGCCGCATGGAGAGAGACAGGAAGCAGGAGACAGAGTTGGGGGGAGGGACCTGGGAGGACTAGCCACAAGTCATCACAGCGCTTGTGAAGGGTTCAAGGTGGATGAAAGTCTGTGTAGGAAAACCAAATCAGCTGTTCCTACCTACGGGATCCGACATATCTGAGCCCTAGAGACCCCCACAACAGAGGTTCTACACATCTGAAACAAGTTTACCATACTGTCATCACAGCGCTCATGAAGGGTTCAAGGCAGATGGAAGTCTGTGCATGAAAATCCAATCAGCTGTTCCTACCTACGGGATCCGACGTATCTGAGCCCTAAAGACCCACGTAACAGGGGTCCTACTTATCTGGTAAGCGGCCCCCCCTTTCTTATCTACAAAAGTTTGGCTTGTATAATGCAAAGAAGATGACACTCCACCTTTGGAAAAAGGATCGCTTACATAGAAAAGCACACACTGAGTTTTCAGGACCTTTTAAATGTAATTATTCACTCCTCAGGTGGACTGCACAATAATTTATTTATTGCAATTCATGTACTGCACGTTATTAGAATAATTGCTTTATTCACATCTAATGTTTGAATAACATGTATACCTAGGCTGAAGGAGCACCTTCAACCTGTGTGTTTTTTTTTTTTTGGCATTAGTAGCGCACCTGAGTGCATTTACTATTTGACAAAACTGGATATTCAGTTTTTTTTTGGGTTGCAGCACCCTTTGTCACCACTTTCACTTTTAATTCAACTGATAGTCCTAAGATTTTTCATAATTTAAAATATTGTAGTAAATTGGGGTTAGCGCAGATTGCTTGTATTACATTACATTTCACCAGAAAATGTAGTTGTCACATTGGTTGTGCTCTCAACCAAACTGTCAAACCATCCAACGGCTGGTGTCATAATTAATCACATGTACAGCATCATGGCAGTTAAAGATTAAACAGAGGCCAAGATGGCAGCTTCCTTGGCTGAATATGATAGAGGAGGGTTTACTTCCACTTAAAGCGGACTTCCACCCTGAAAAAAAATTGACATAATCACAGACCTTTAATCCTAAAAAGAAACATTTGAGGGAATTTTTTTTTTTGTATATACTTATCAGAAACGCCTTGTTGCTATGTAGTGCTCCTAATCTGCCACTTCCTGGTCTGTGGCGCTCCTTATTTCCCAGGAGTCTGTGGACAGTACTGTGATCAAATTTCCCAACAGGAAATGACACGATTTAAGGCGGTTGCCATAACAACGGGGCGGGACCTTCCTCCGTTGCCACTCGTTATGGCAACATTTTCAAAACAATCGGTGCTACAGCTGCCGGAGAATCATGCATGCGGGATATCGAGAGGTGCATGCTGGTTACCCAGCAAGCACCTCACCATCACTAATCCCGGAAGAGGTATCGACTGGGCTTCACATGCCCACAATCATCATGGCAACGGCCAGAAGAGGATTTAATAAGTTGTCAATATAGAATAAATATATTAGCAACATCCACTAGCACACATATTATCATAATCCATGATTTTATAATGCATTATGCTCGGATACGTGAAAAAATAAAAAATAAAATGTGGCCCGGAACTCTGCTTTAACATGATATTCCGTTTTACAAATTAGGAACCTGTACATTTTCTGTTGTTAATACCCGAGAAACAAATTATGTGATACGTAGAAGTATTCTCTCAAAAAAAGTAATGGTCTAATTTTTCACACTTGCTTAGGAGCAGACAGTTTGCACGTGTATTTATTTACACAAAAGTAGTCTTACATGCCCAGCAAAGTGATTTTCTTACTTGCATATATCTCTGTATGTCTGTATTGCTGTGTCCATGTAATGAGCAGGGTATGGTCTGGGAGCACCAGGCTGTAGAAAAGCAGACACTGCAGCCATTTCCTGGAACACATGCACACGTGACAAGTTAAACACAATAGACAGAGGGGAAACAAAGCAGGAAATATGATCTGAATTATCTATAAGACAGGAAAAGAAAAATAACATCACAAAACTTTCCATATTTTATTAATCTAAAATAATTTATATAAATGGTTATTAAAATAGTCAGTACAGCACAGTACATACCAGAGCCCCAGCAGCATAAAGCATTGCCTGGTCACCTAGAAAGTCCTTTTTTGCAGTGTGATAGCAGCTGTATGCCAGATCATAATGCTGCACCAAAAAACACAGATCAGCCATTTTCCTTATCTGAAGTTCAGGTGCCTCAGGTGGATATCTGAAACAAATACAAAAACACTTCAATTGGGAGGATAGGGCCTTTCAAAATGTTTAGACATAGACCAGGTTACATAAAAGTGAAAACCGTGCAGTGTATTAGGAGTGAAGTTATCATGACAGCCTGTAATAAGTTCATTGAAAACCCCATTAAAAGATAACTTGGGTAAAAGAGCAACTTGCTCATTAAAGTGGAGTTACACCCAAAAGTGGAACGTCTGCTTTAAGTACTCCTCGCCCCTGACATGCCACAATTGGGTACCTGGTTTTGAGAGTGACTTCCTGTTCCACTTCCTCTTTCCTTCTTCTGGCCACCTAGGTGGCTCCTCCTCTCCCCCTAGGCGACCCCTCCCACCCTGCAATCTTCTGGGACACGTCACAGGTGCCAGAAGATTGCCTGGCCACTGACAGAGCGCAGCGTGACTCGCGCATGCGCAGTGCGCACCCGGCTGTGAAGCCGCAAGCTGTCACAGCCAGGCGCCCACACCTACAACACCAGCACCGTGGAGAGGCAGGGGAGAGGGGAGAGGAGCGAGGCATCGGGCGGCCACATCGCTGGACTGTGGGACAGGCGAGTGTCTGTTTAATAAAAGTCAGCAGCTACACTTTTTTGTAGCTGCTGACATTTAATAAAACTTAACAACTAGTGGAACTCCTCTTTAATGACTAATTGCATTAAAGTGTGAAAAACAGCAATGAAAGTTCACTAAGGCCCCATTCACACTAGCGCGTTTTTTGATGCATTTTGCATTTTGCAGAAATGCACGGGAATTTTTTAACATGGGTTCCTATGGAACATGTTCACATCAATGCTTTTTTGTATCTCTGCGTTTTTGGAAAGGGTCGGGGACTTTTTTTCATGCAAAAAGCAGCGTTTTGCATGTAATGGTTTTCAATGGACAAGCATCAAAAACGCAAGTGCACCGTTTTTGCAGCGTTTTTGATGCGTTTTTGGTGCGTTTTTGCCGTTTTTTTATTTTTTTTTTTTTTGTAATTTTTTTTTAAGACTGTAAAAAAAAATGAAAAAAAAAAAAAAAAAAAAAACGCAAAACGCAAATCGCGGCAAAAACGCGGCAAAAACGCGGCTCAAAAACGTGCCAAGCATGAAAAAAAAACCTCCAAAAACGCTCAAAAGCAACATGCATAGGTGTGAATCGAGCCTTACTCACAACTTTTGCTTCTCCCTCCTCACTTGTACAAATTATAAAACAATATCATAGATGGTACAGGCCTTACGTAAAGGAGGTGCTGAAGGCTGGAAGCTGTGCCCAAAAAATATAAAGGCAAACATAGGGCAAAGGACTAGTCACCAGTATCCGATCTCTCTCAATGACTGACTTACAGTGCTTTGTTCTGCATTGAGTCTATGTGGCGGTGGACATTTTGGTAAAGGCAGGGGTTTGCTTCCTCGCGTCACCACCTCTAAAAACACATAGAGCAGGACAGTAGAGACATCACCAAATCTCATGGGACTAGAAGTCACACAAAGCAGTTCCTTGGGTCTCACAATCCTTAGATCTCACATTGCATTAACATAACAAATGTTCACTTATTAGGTTCAGGTTTGATTTAAATGGACACTATTCCTGGAGATCATGATCTGATCAAAGAATTGCAAGAACAATGATGGTCCTCTCAGGTCCCCCGTCAGCGCTCCTGGCTCTTCTTCTCTGCCGAGTGACCCCATAGACAAGCTGCTTGCTATGGAGGCACTTATGTAGGCTCGCTCCCGAGCAGCACTCTGCATGTCCATTGACACAGTGTGGCTCGGCCCGCCCCCTCCTCCCTCCTTACTGTCTGTGATTGAAAGCAGCAGGAGCCAATGGCTCTCACGCACAGTGCTGGATTACCATTGGGCTCAGGTAAGTATAAGGGGGGCTGGGGTAGGGGAGCTGCACACAGAAGGTTTTTTACCTAAATGCATAGAATGCATTCCAGTAAAAGACCTTCTACCTTTAGAACCACTTAAAAAGATTAATTCCAGATATGGTATATTTTTACATTGTTGCATTGGACGGCCTTTCATTTCGCTGTAAAGCCGCCCAGATCACTTTGCCGAAACAGCTGACTGTAGAAAACAGTACCAAGATCATGACTGCAGCTGATCTTGTAATACCCACTTGTTGACAGAACATTTAAATACATTGGTCAGCAAGTGGTTAAGAGATTTTTTTTTTTTTTTTTTGGTGGGCAGTGGGGCACAAGACTACAATCATGCTGCCCCCGTCTGAGTGACACCTCATTATTGTCAACTGTAGACAGATATACAAGTGTTGCAGTGCACTGCTGTTCATTCTGAATGGCACCCTAACGCATACAGTTTAAGCAGTAAAAATAGATGCTATAACGGCCCACAGAACACGGATGTTTTTGAGCTGTCAATAAAGCAGGTGTGTCAATCCACAATCCGAAAATGGAAAGAGTATGGCACAACTACAAACCTACCAAGACATGGCTGTCCACCTAAACTGACAGGCTGGGCAAGGAGAGCATTAATCAGAGAAGCAGCCAAGAGGCCCATGGTGACTCTGGAGGAGCTTCAGAGATCCACAGCTCAGGTGGGAGAATCTGTCCACAGGACAACTATTAGTCATGCACTCCACAAATCTGTCCTTTGTGGAAGAGTTGCAAGAAGAAAGCCATTGTTGAAAGAAAGCCAAGAAGTCCTGTTTGCCGTTTTCGAGAAGCCATGTGGGGGACGCAGCAAACATGTGGAACCTGCACTGCAGAGTGCATGAGCATCATGAGAAATGTAGTTCCAAAACATCTGGGGTGCCAAGGTTCACCATCACTGACTGATACATTTGTTCCAACTGTGTATGCAGCTGTTTGCCTGCAGTTCTGCTTTAAAATGCAAAAAAAAAAAAAACCACAAAAAAAAAAAAAAAAACACAACAACAAAAATAACATTTGCAACAAATATACTTACAATAATCCTGAGGTATTCTTTAGTTCATTAATGCTTTTCTCTGGTACTTTACTACCACTGAACCATTTCTTTGTGGCAGAAAACAATGATCGACTCAGTCCCTTCCTGGATATTAACTGGAATAACAAAAAGCAGAAACTGTCATTACAATGTCATATTACTTTTTTATATTACTTCTGGTAAACAAGCAAAAGAAAACAAAACAAGCATGTAATCACAGTTCTAACAAAGTATAATACTTTTTTAGGGCGACCAGTGTTGTCTCATTGCAAACTAAAAACCATTGTTTATTGGCTCAAAAAACAGATTACTAGGTATAAGGCCCCTTTCACACAAGGCGGACTCCGTTTCTATGGAGCCTGCCTCGGTCCGCCGGCTCAGCAGGAGATCAGTCCGTGATCTCCACTGAGCCGGCGGATGACAGGTCCCTCTCTGCTCACTGAGCGGGGAGGGGCTTGTCAGGCGCCGCTGCCGCCTATGGAGGGATCGGACGAAAACGGACAGCATGTCCGTTTTCATCAGATCTCACCCGATCCGATCCGCCAGCGACAGAACTGGACGTAGGGCCATCCGTCTGCTTTTAGCGGATCGGACCGGGTCGAATGTCAGCGGACATGTCTCCATAGGCTAACATTGAGCGCCCGTTAAGGTCCGCCGTCAAAACTGACAGGTGGACCTGAACGGTCCGATTGTGTGAAAGGGGCCTAAAAGGATAAAGGATTTTGAGATGTTAATTAAGACTTCAAAAAGAAAGACTTTCCTGCAACAATGTAGATGTAGACCTTTTCAATCAAAACCATCTTTGTTAGACTATCCTAAAGCCCCTAAATGGGGGACCTGCAGTTTCCAATCTCAAGTTAACCTGCATCTTATCTTTCTCATCTTCACCACTGAGTTTGTTCAGACTACCCCGATTCACAACATTGAGGGTAACACCTTTTCCCCATTTTGAAACTAAATTTCGGCTACCAAACGAAATGATATTCAGATATTTTCTGCTATGGCACGCTTCTCAGCCACAAGTCTCACATCTGCCAACATAACTACCTGACAACTCTCTGGATCTTCTCTTGGGAACATTGGATTTACCCAAATTGATATACCTACGTTGTATTGTTATTTTCAGGATTCAATGGCCCTGAGATCCCAGTGGGTTAAGGGCCCGGATAGTCCACAAAAAAAAAAAGTTACCCAAGATGGTCAGCTAAACTTGCACATCTTCATATATTACATTGCACCTACTTGTTGGCCATCTATCTTTCCAAAATTAGACCATCTTATTGTGCCCTATGCCCCAAATGCCACTTTGAATCCAGGCCCTGCCACATATTATCTCCCACTGAAGGACTGAAATTAATATAGCTTCACCATTCAATTTGTTTACAAAACCCAGGGGATGCCCTTCCGAATCCAAAAATTTGGGACACATGGGATCTCCAGGGCTCTACTTGCAATCCACTACTAAACGTCCAGGGTTCTAAGTGTACCTTCCCAGGTCGAAAACGTAGCTTCCTAATACCTTCCAGGCGGTTCCAGAGTCAACCTAAAGATGAATACTTGCAGAAAAACCCCATGCAAAAAGGAACAGGAATCTGCAATAAGCTGACCTGATCGTTAAGCTGACGTACGGTCTTTTCTATATGAGGTATGAGTCCACGGAAGGTAAATTCCTGTATGAACTGCCTAATGCGATCATGATCAGTAAGAGTCAAACAACTGCCATGGGGAGTTCCTGTTGCTGTCTTCTTCGTTTCACTGACTGAACTCTGCATTCTTTCATTATCCAGTCCATCAAAGCTACCTCCAGCATCATTGATCTGGTCAAGTGGATGAGTCTTAAAATTGTTTGATAAACCCTCTGTAATGAAGGAAAAAAACATCATCTATAGCAAACAAATATAAATTATAGTGCATTAGGGGCTTATGTAAGAAATTAAGCGATCTGAGGAATTTTTAAGACATCGGGCCGAGCCCTGCGGTGAACACTGGGACTAAGCGCTTCCCCTGGTGAACTGACAGGCCAAGCGCGGAACATTTTTGGACCCTGTGACACACCGTACTTTCCCACGGAAAGACCCGGAAGCAACAGCTCCTGTCAGCATAGACGAGCACACCGTATGTCCGCTCCCCCACACTAAGTTAACGCGGCTACTATTGTCCTCTATGGGCCCGTGAACATTCTGGTTGAAGACGTCAAACGGTGAGCTATGTAGTGCTCCAACATACACGGAGGCACACTATCTATTGCTATCTGCCGTTTGTTTCCTTACCGAATACATTACATTGCCCTCCAACTGCTGTTATATAGCCGGTAACGCAGGGACTTTTTATTCATCCACCTGCTGTATATTGAAGTTTTGTTTCTTCCTCATTACTAATATCCGGACGGATATCTTTCTAATCACCAGCACCTGCACTTTACATAGGGAGGACCGAAGTGGCAATAACCAATCTATTCATAAACTTTATTTGGGAAGTAGATGGAATATAGATCAGACCCGGGTCTTCCCCATTAGTTAATGTGTGTATGGATGCATGAGTGATTTATGTACGTGGAATATATCGGTGGCCACCAGTGCTGTGTAGGACCTTCTGTCCTATTTTTAATTTTTAATTCTATGGTTTTTGGATAGATACACTGTTTTAACTGGGATAATCAATAAAGATATTTAGGTTAACACCCGTATGTTCTTGAGTGGACCGTCTTTTGGAGGTTCTCTCCCCCTCCTCTTTTTCTTTACATATGTTAATTTGGTCCCTAGAACAACCATTTTTGATTGTTGATCATTTTTTGTCATTCCAATCCAATAATGGATTAGTGGTGTAAAGGGTACTATTATTCAGGTAGCAACCATAGGCCGGTAAAATAACCCTGACTATACCCCCAACCTTCTTTGGATGAATATAAGGTGTTCCAACATCCCCCCCCCCTTTCTCTGTATATGTTGTGGGGGGCTTCTCGGAGGGCAGATAATTTAAATGTATGAAAAGAAACCACTGCCAATACATAAAGCCTTAGTTCCATTTGCAGGAAACCCTAGCACTTCCTAGAGGAAATACACGCCCCATCCTTGGAAGATCTTCAAATCCCAGACAACCCAATTTTGTTTGTACAAATTGATGCACTCAGTATATTTACATATATTCGTTGAAATAGCTGTATTAGTTTGATGATCCAGCCAGCAAGCCTGTCGTTTTTCAAAAACACAAGCTCTCCAGCAGAATGTATCGGTTTACATGGATGAGACAAACCAATAACAGTGAGGGGAAAAAAGTATTTGATTGCCTGTGGATATTGTATGTTTGCCCACTGACAAAGAAATGATTAGTCTATAATTTTAATAGTAGGTTTTTTTATTTTTTTAACAGTGAAAGACAGAATATCAAAAATATCCAGAAAAAAAGCATTTCAAAAAAGTTATAAATTGATTTGCATTTTAATGAGTGAAATAAGTATTTGACCCCTTTGCAAAACATGACTTAGTACTTGGTGGCAAAATCCTTGTTGGCAGTCACAGAGGTCAGACATTTCTTGTAGTTGGCCACCAGGTTTGAACACATCTCAGGAGGGATTTTGTCCCATTCCTCTTTGCAGATCCTCTCCAAGTTATTAAGGATTCAAGGCTGACTTTTGGTAACCTTCAGCTCCCTCAACATATTTTCTATGGGATTAAAATCTGGAGATTGGCTAGGCCACTCCAGGACCACAATATGCTTCTTGAGCCACTTCTATGTTGCCTTGGCTGTGCGTTTTGGGTCATTGTCATGCTGGAATACCCATCCATGACCTGGCTGAGGAAAGCCAGCATTTGATACATGGCCTCGTCCACCGTCCCCTTGATGCGGTGAAGTTGCCATGTCCCCTTAGCAGAAAAACACCATCAAAGCATAATGTTTCCACCTCCATGTTTGACAGTGGGGATGATGTTTTTGGGGTCATAGGCAGCATTCCTACTCCAAACACGGCAAGTTGAGTTGATGCCAAAGAGCTCGATTTTGGTCTCATCTGACCACAACACTTTCACCCAGTTGTCCTCTGAATCATTCAGATGTTCATTAGCAAGTTTCAGACGGGCCTGTACATGTGCTTACATAAGCAGGGAGACCTTGCAAGCGCCGCAGGATTTCAGTCCTTCGCGGTGTAGTGCGTTACCAATTGTTTTCTTGGAGACTACTATGGTTCCAGCTGCCTTGAGATCATTGACAAGATTCTCTGTGTACTTGTGCGCTGATTCCTCACCATTCTAATGATCATTGAAACTTCCCTAGATGAGATCTTGCATGGAGACCGAGGGAGACTGACAGTTATTTTGTGTTTCTTCAATTTGCGAATAATCGCAACAACTGTCACCCTCTCACCAACCTGCTTGGCGATGGTCTGGTAGCCCATCCCAGCCTTGTGTAGGTCCTACAATCCTGTCCCTGACATCTTTGGACAGCTCTTTGGTCTTGGCCATGGAGGAGAGATTGGAATCTGATTGCTTCTGTAGATATGTGTCTTTTATACATCTATCTAGATATTCTATATCTTTAAGAGAGCGCTCCTAATCTCAGCTAGTTACCTGTATAAAAGACACCTGGGAGCCAGAAATCTTGCCGATTGATAGGGGATCAAATACTTATTTCACTCAAAATGCAAAGCAATTTAGAACTTTTTTGAAATGCGTTTTTCTGGATATTTTTGTTGTTCTTCTGTCTCTCACTGTTAAAATAAACCTAGCATTAAAATTATAGACTGATCATTTCTTTGTCAGTGGGCATATGTACAAAATCAGCAGAGGATCAAATGCTTTTTTCCCTCACTGTAACACTGGCAGGGGTTAATTAAAATGTTTAGATCCTATTTGTTCATGCAAAACCTTTATCCCAAAAGGAAAAAAAAAAACTGTTTGCTGTAGCTGACTATAAAGTGTGAACTGGAATTTGTCTTCAATTTGCTAGTGAATTTAAATCTGCTAATACATTTAACACTACCCTGCCCAAGACTAATAATGGTGCTGTCTGCTGTGCCTCCTGTGCTCATTCATCCAGAGTTGTCTCTCACGAGTACAGGTGTGTTACTGGCCAGATCACCAGGTGAAAACAGAGCGAAAAAAGACAAAGAAAACTGATGCAGCCAACATGTCCAATCATTGGTAAGCTACATTACATTTTTGATTTTGGGTTTAACAACTTACCCACAGGGCACTTTCCCCCCTTCCTGTCCAGCCCAATTTTCAGGTTCCAGCACTGTCGCGTTTTTAATGACAATTTGGCGGTCATGCAACACTGTACCCAAACAAAATTTTTATAAATTTCTTTTGAGACAAATAAGGCTTTCGTTTGGTGACATGTAATCACCACTGAGGTTCTTATTTTTTGCTAAACAAACGAAAAAAAGGCTAAAAATGAAAAAAAAAAAAAAGTTTTTTAGTTTGTCATAAAATTGTGTAAATAAGTAATTTTTCTCATTCACTGATGTGCGCTGATGAGGCTGCACTGATAACCAGTGCCCTGATTATCAGTGTGGATGTCCCGTGTGGATTTATAAATTATAAAAATTACTGCGCCACCAAACAAATAAAAAAGCTGCTGACACTGCAATTAGACAAACGGTGTATAAATAAATGAAAATTAATGCAGAGCTGTATAGGAAAAAATGTGCAAGTAAAGTGTCAGTGCAACACAATTAATGTGTCAGATGTACAAGAATAATGGTTTATACCTGTATAAACATAAATGTATATATACATAATAAAGTGCAAATGTACCAACAAGTGGAAAAATCACAATGTCCACCAATCTTGATTCAAAAGTGAAAACACGTATTAGATACACAATATGTCCATGTAAATAGATGTGACTTCTAGATTGAGGACAGTTCTGAGATGGTAAGAATATATATAGTCTGTATCCATGAGGAAAAACCACCATGAAAAGAATTCCCCACCCACTGTGCAGCCACCACCAAACATGATAATTGATAGGGATGCACCGAAATTTCGGCTGCCGAAACATATCGGCCGAAAATGGCCGATAGCAAAATGCCGAAAGAGAATTCTTGCCAATAATGGCGCTGAAAATCGCGCATGTGCAGTAGCGGTGGGCGGCGTGCACGTTCCTCGTGGTTAAGACGCTGCACTCGTAAGCACGTTCTCTGCACGTTCCCTGCTGAGACGCTGGCACCTTCCCTGCGGACGCTCCTCATGCTTGAGAGACGCTGCTGGGACCCAAGAGACACGCTGCTGGGACCCGAGAAACTCTGCTGGTGCCCGAGAGATGGCTTCATAGAGGGCTGCACATAGCATACTCAAGTACAAGAGTGGGCACTGTCCCTCCTGCATGGCTACCATTACTACTATTCGCCAGTGAGCATTTTGCCTTATTTAAACTGACAGAAACCTAACTAGCAGTATTATTTTATTTTATTATAGTACTTAAACTGAAATGATGATCTTTCTGTCTATAGCAGTCAAACAACATGTATTACTTACTACTTGGCCTTTGTTAAACAACAAGTTCAGCACTCTTGCCATGCAATACTAGTACCGTATTTAAAATTTCTGTCTGTCTGCACTGCAGTAGATCTGACTTGTAGCAAAAAGATTTTATATAATTGAACTGATTAAATATGATTTGATTTGAAATGGAATGGAATGGATTGCAATTGCATGCTATTTTTTGAGCTATTCTGTAGCTATAAAATGTATGCGCTTGTTGTCATTGACTATAGTTATACTACACATGACAGCAAGCACATGAATTTTTTAAACATGACAGTATGCAATAAATATAATATAGTTATTTAGTATAACTTATAATACTAGTATACTACGCTGACAAAGTGTCAAATTCAATGACAACAAGCACAAGTTTATAGTATACTACAGAATAGCTCAAAAAAATAAAATAGCATGCAATTGAAAACTGCAAGCAATCCATTTCAAATTACATTTAATCAGTTCAATTATCTTTATCTTTTTGGTACAAGTCAGATGTACTGCAGTGCAGACATAACTACCTTGCATGGCAAGAGCTGCACCGTAAACAAAAGATTGGTTAGTTTTTTATTTTTTAAAGCTGTCTTCTGGGGTTTAGCTTTTAAATTGATTTCATCCTTTTTTTCCCCCCTCAGATTTCACTCCCGCTATAAAAAATCATTCTATGCTATTATTCTGCGCTACCAGCAAAGGTGGACCATGTCTGCAGTGTGGAAATATTTTAAAGTTTCTGATAAAGACCCCAAATTTGCAATCTGTAGTCTTTGCTCAGAAGAAATTTCAAGAGGGGGTACAGTGCCAAGGCATTTTTCAACAAGAGGTTTGATACACCACCTGAAAACACCACATCCAGTTCAGCAGGCAGATTATAAGAAAACAGCGCCACTTTCAAAAAGTGCCTCAGGCTTAACACCATCTGTGGCCACAGTCTTTGAAAAGGTTAAAAAATATGCAAGTGACATTCCCAAAGTTCATGCCATTACAGATAAAATTATGGAATTTATTGCATTAGACGACCAGCCATTCTCTGTTGTGGAGGACGTTGGATTCCGTAGGCTCATGCAACATATTGAGCCGCGTTACTATCTACCAAGCAGACGCTACTTTGCAGATACCGGTCTACCTGAATTGTTTTGCAGTGTTAGAAAACACGTTCATGAGCTCATGACTACCGACATCATAGCAATCAGTTTTACTACCGACATTTGGAGTTCAGACGTCAGTCCAACGAGCATGCTTAGCCTGACAGCGCAGTGGATAGATGACAAATTTCAATTGCAAAACATCCTACTTAACGCACGTGAGTTTGTTGGATCACATACTGCAGCAGCAATATCTGATGCTTTAAAAACCATGCTTGGGACTTGGCACATTGAGAAGTCTAAAGTGCATTTGATTGTCCGAGATAATGCACGGAACATGGCAAAGGCAATGGAGGACAGTGAACTTCAAAGCATACCATGCATGGCACACACGCTACAATTGGCTGTGAATGAAGGATTGCTGAGTCAGCACACCATATCTGATATCGTATCAAAAGGAAGAAAAATTGTGGGTCACTTTAAGCATTCTCCACTTGCTTATTCCAGATTACAAGCTTTGCAGATGCAGTTTGGAATGGCACTGAAACGACTGCAGCAAGTTGTAGCCACTCATTGGAACAGCACCTACTATATGCTACAAAGTCTTTTTGAACAAAAGCGTGTTTTAGCTGCATACATTGCAGATTACGAGCTGCCAGCAACACTGAGTACACATCAGTGGACGTTAGTTGAAAATAGTTTGTCTCTTCTATCTCCATTTGAACAGTTAACAAAAGAAAAAAGCTCAGCTAATGCTTCCATTGCTGAAGTTATCCCCTTGATTGCTGCACTGAAGCGTCTGCTTGGAAAAGAGGTAGAAACAGACCATGGCGTAAAAAACGGGTAAAACCACTCTACTGGAGGCCGTAACCAAACGGTTTCAAGACAACGAGTCCAACCCTCTGTACTGCACTGCAACAGTTCTAGATCCTCGAGCATTACTTTAATGTGGAGAAAAAGCAGCGTGCACGGGAAATGATACTGGCACAAATGGAGGTGGGGGAAGCATCTAGTGAAGGAGTTTCGAGGTGTCGCACAGAGGATAGTGAGAAAGAGTCGCATACAAGTGAAGAGGAACACACTCCCTCCATATCTGATATGTTTGAAGAAATTTTACACAAATGCACCCCAATCCATAGTGGTGCCACAACAAGTGCAGATACCCAACAGCTGGACATTTATTTAGCTGAACAGCCTATTGCCAAAAACGACAATCCCCTTGAGTACTGGCGCATCAACAAAGAACGTTTTCCCTTGCTTGCACAGATTGCGCGCAGATATTAATCTGCCCCAAGCACCAGTACAGTGAGTGAGAGACTATTCAGTCTAGCATCTCATATTCCTATGAGAAAGCTGAACAGCTTTTGTTCTTAAAGCAAATTTGCCACTTTTACTGAAATAGATTTAAAAATCCATAGCATAGACCAGTTCATTTACCATGTTGAACATAGTAAATTAATTGGTATTGGACTGTGCTATTGGACAATTGGAACATACAACATAGTATGACTGACTACCTAGCATGTTCCAATTGTCTAGTTGTGCTATGTGTTGGTTGTTCATTGTAGTTCTTTTACAGTTTTTTGCACTTCAATTTAAGAGAGAACTCCAGCTTTTGACTGTATGTTCTGTATCTGTGGCTGTCTACATACTACAGTACTATACCGCACTGTGTTCTGGGTGTAGGCGGTGACTTCCATAAACAGACTAGTCTACATTGCTTGCTGTGATTGGCTGAGCACCGCTGCTGTAGACTAGTCTGTGTTCCACTTCCAGGATGTCTCCGCCCATACCCGGGGTCGGAACACAGTGTGGTCTACTGTATGACTAGTATGTATATAACCCCCAGCTACATACATACACTTTTATATGGCACATCCAGCCGCTGACACCTTAGGGAGAGAACTTGGGGGAAAAAACTACTAGTTCTCATTTAAGTTGAAAGAAAATAATAAAATAACATTTTTATTATAGCATAGCAGATAGCACTGTACTATGTTATATTTACAGAAACTGTGAAACAGAATAACGGCCTTCTGCCATATTTCTGTTATGGTTAGTTGAGAGAGTTGTTATTTAAAGTACTACTTACTACTTATACATAGTTTTGTTCTGTTGTTGGGCCAAACTATGTCATTGTCTCTCCCTAAGCTGTCAGCCTGCTGCATTTGCAAAACTGTATGTTCTGTTCTATATCTGTGGCTGTCTACATACTACAGTACCGCACTGTGTTCTGGGTATGGGCGGTGACTTCCATAAACACAGACTAGTCTACAGTGCTTGCTGTGATTGGCTGAGCACCGCTGCTGTAGATTCGCGTCGACGCAATATCCGGCTCACATTCTAACCAGTGATGTTGTTTCCTGTCTTCTGTGGAACGCACGCTACTAGTGGCGATCGCGGAAGTAATCTGAATTCCTGTTTGCAGCTTCCATCTTGTGAGTAGCGCTGCTATGCGCACCTGAATTTTTTCCCTACGGTACTTCACCATATTTTCTTCCTTTGTTTTTGGGTGGAATATGATGTCCTTCATCTCCAAGCACGTATACCATTGGCAACGATCCAGTTTCCATCCTATTTGCCTCTAGAAACTGCAACATTTCAGGTGACTGAGTGTGTTCCTATAGGTTGAAGGCTTGAAAGCCTACCATCGCTGACCAGCAGAATTTCTTTCAGGGAATCCGCACATCATCTCAATTTATGTCACTTTTTTGTGTGCCAAAATATTTTTAGTCACAGTCACTTTTGTGCAACAGTTGCGATTATTTTATGATTATATTAATATCATTCCAGTGATTATATTTGTATCCTTTAATTATTTTTCACAGTGCACATCTAGTTTTCGAGTGCTGTTTAAGTTGTCAGCGCTGCATTTATTCGTCTTACACATGTGAAGTCTTAGCACTTTTTTGCAGCAGCGACAACAGTTTTTAGTTTTCAATTAATATCTATTTGCACCTTATTAATTTTGTAGTGTGTCTAGTTTCTAGCGCTGCATTTATTTATTTATTGTATGTTCTGTTCTGTATCTGTGTATACTACAGTACCGCACTGTGTTCCGGGTATAGGCGGTGACTTCCATAAACACAGACTAGTCTACATTGCTTGCTGTGATTGGCTGAGCACCGCTGCTGTAGACTAGTCTGTGTTCCAGGATGTCTCCGCCCATACCCGGGGCCAGAACACAGTGTGGTCTACTATATTGACAAGTATGTATCTAACCCGCAGCTACATACATACACTTTTATATCGCACATCCACCCGCTGACACATTAAAGAGGAGTTCCACCCAGGGGCTCCATTAAAAAAAAAAAAAAAAAATTAAAAGTCAGCAGCTACAAATACTGCAGCTGCTGACTTTTAATTGGACACTTACCTGTCCCTGGGTCCAGCAATGCGGGGGATCGAAGCCCCGCTCGTCCCCCCCCTCCACTCGTCGGCGCGGCATTTCAACTGTGGGCGCCGGGCTGTGGCTTCACAGCCTGGCACCCACTGCACATGCGCGAGCGGCGCCGCGCGCCGTGATTGGCCGCTCAATCACCTGGGACCTGTAATGGGTCCCAGATGATTGACAGGAGGGAGGGAGCAGAGCCGAGCCCTTCCTGTGCCTGGGGGGAAGTGATGTCACCAGCCCAGGCAAAGGAAGAGGCAGACTACGAGGGGACCACCTAGCAACAGGCATTTAGAGGTAAGTAAAAAAAAAAAAATATTCAAATTTTTTTTGTTTTTTTTTGTTTTTTACAATTTTTCAGTTAGTTTTGTTTTTTTGGGTGGAACCCCACTATAAGGAGAGAACTTGGGGAAAAAACTACTAGTTCTCATTTAAGTTGAAAGAAAATAATACAATAAAAATTTAATTATAGCATAGCACTGTACTAGGTTATATTTACAGAAACTGTGAAACAGAATAACGGCCTTCTGCCATATTTCTGTTATGGTTAGTTGAGAGAGTTGTTCTTTTAAAGTACTTATACATAGTTTGTTGAAGTTCTGTTGTTGGACCAAACTATCTCATTGTCTCTCGGCTCTCACCCTAAGCTGTCAGCCCGCTGCATGTGTAAAACTGTATGTTCTGTATCTGTGGCTGTCTACATACAGTACTATATTATATACACTATACCGCACTGTGTTCCGGGTATGGACGGAGACTTCCGTAAACACAGACTAGTCTACATTGCTTTCTGTGATTGGCTGAGCACCACTGCTGTAGACTAGTCTGTGTTCCAGGATGTCTCCACCCATACCCGGAACACAGCGCGGTCTACTGTAGGACTACGTATGTAACCCGCAGCTACATACATACACTATCGCACATCCAGCTGCGGACACCTTAGGGAGAGAGAGAACTGAATTACTTGCTCTAATGTAAGTTGGAAATTAATAAAATATAAAAAAAAGTCAGTCTTTGGCATTTTTATATTATTATTATTATATTAATATATTAATTATTATAACTAATATTATATATTACTATTTATTTTTTTTATGCCCGTTTTATTTGGTATGGTGGTGCAATTTGCACTGACTGCAGTCTTATTTTATTTTATTTTTATCACTGTCCAATTTTATGTGGGTTACTTTTTATTGAAGTACTTTTTGACATTACTGAATTGTAGTATTCTTTTCTTCATAAAATTAAAGATTAAGTTGAATATAAATAATATAACGAATATGAATGTAACACAATTTTGTAAATCCAATAGTTTTTTTGGGTATTAAAAAAAAGCCTATTTCGGTGCTTTTTCGGTATCGGTTTCAGTTTTCGGGATAAAGGAAGATTTATTTTCGGTATCGGTTTTGGCACCAAAAAACCCATTTGGTGCATCCCCAATAATTGAGTACTCTTACGGAATTGTATGGACCCCCAGCCAGTGGTCAATCAAGCGAAAAAACTGGAAAAGTAGTCACTTCACAGGAACCAGCATGAGGGATGAACAGCAACACCGTCTCAACACCAAAAAGCATTGGGCTCCACGAGTCATGAAAAAAAGAGAAATCACCACACAGCATAAAATCCTTAAGCTAGAGTTTTCTTAAGTAAAGTAGAACACTTACATCAATATAGATGAATAAAGGCACTGTAAAACGATGTGATCACAAAGAGTTTGAAGAGAGGGCAATACCATGGAGCAAGCACAATACGACGACGCATTTCGTCCACTATTCCAGATGACGTCTTAGTGGATGAAACGTGTCGGATTGTATCGTGCTAGCTCCATGGTATTGCGCTCTCTTCAAACTCTTTGTGATCATCATTTTCAGTGCCTATATTCATCTATATTGATGTAAGTGCTCTACTTTACTCAATAAAACCCTGGCTTAGGGATTTTATTCTATGTGGCGACTTCTCTTTTTTTGTGACGTGGAGCCTAAGCCCCGGTTCACACAGGGGCGGCACGACTTGCAGGTCGCCTCAGCGAGGCGACCTGCAAACGACTTCCGCGGCGACTTGCAAAACGACTTCTGTATAGAAGTCTATGCAAGTCGCCCCAAGTCGCCCCCAAAGTAGTACAGGAACCTTTTTCTAAGTTGGAGCGACTTGCGTCGCTCCTATTAGAATGGTTCCATTGTACAGAACGGGAGGCGACTTGTCAGGCAGATAGGTCGCCTGACAAATCGCCCCTGTGTGAACCGGCTGTAATGCTTTTTGGTGTTGAGACGGTGTTGCTGTTCATCCCTCATGCTGGTTCCTGCGAAGTGACTACTTTTCCATTTTTTCGCTTGATTGAACCCTTGCCACTGGCTGGCGGTCCATATGATTTGGTAAGTGTACCCAATTATCTTGTTTGGTGGTGGCTGCACAGTGGATGGGGAATTCATTTCATGGTGGTTTTGTCAGTTATTGGCTCGCCTCTCTTCAGGCGCTGTCAGCGTAAGGAGAGGATTGCCGATTACAATTTAAACAGGATTTTCTGGTTATCAGCTGTGACTGGACACAGTTGATCACATGGTAAAGAGCTACTGTGTATGGCTCTTTACACACAGATATGTGATTAGCTGCACCTGAAGGACGCAGCGATCACAGATCACTGCTGTAGTGCGCCGCAGAGAACACGGAGGCAGCGCAAGCACGTCATATGATCACGGCAAAGTGCGACCGTGCTGTAGCCGTCATTCGGCTATAGTGTAATGGATGTGACTTTGAGTGTTATGGTGAGATTGCACCTGTTTTCAAGAACTGGAAACAAGACACCCTATTTAGCTATGATAGTTTGCTATTCCCTTATATAGATACAACCCAGCTAAAAGCTTATACTTTGTCACAATAATGAATCTGTATATCTTGCGGTCCGCATACGCTTGTCTTATTTGATTTTTGATTTGATAACAAAATATCCGGCTCACGATATATTAGCCAGAGTCCAGGAAGTAATAAAGGAGAAGTATCAATCTACTGAACTCGTGTCTGTCTCTGTCTCGTGTCTGTAATTTACTTCAAGTGTGCACACTTTTACATTGAAGATTAATTTGGCCAGGGGGACAGAAACAAAAGTGCCGAACGGTTCTGGTTCGGTCCAAAACATTTGGCGCCCAAAACGTAGGGCTCAAGATTGGCCCAAAAGGACAGCTGAACTAGAGGACACTGAAAGAGGACCAATATACGGGCGGACCGGAGCCTGATCAACTCTGGAGAAAACGGTAAGACATTTTCCTTAATTTGTCTACTGTTTGATCCGTATTTGGTTAGTTTCTGTCTCCGCATCGGCTTCCCGTGCTCCACAAAGACAGGTATATAGCTTGTCTCGAGCCTATTTATATAGTACAAACCTGCAATTGTTTCTGACCCACCTGTATTTGGAGTGTTTTGTTTTGTTGGAGTCTGTACTGTGACGGCTGTTGGGAAAAAGGGATTGATTATATAGTCACGGATGAAATTAGTTAACGTGGTTTAAACTTCTCCTGGGGAAAAGGAACCAGGAGAGGGCGTCAGGACGTGGTTAAACTTCTCCTAGGGGAAATAATTGTACGGCAAAGTACGGGTAACCAGGAGGGGGTGTCATATACGCCCAGCGGTGGTGTGGGGATCCCGTGAGATCTGAGCAATCCTGTATTCCTCTACGGTTGTCACACATTGCTTGTTGTTGGTTGTGGGTCACATTTTTGTTGTTGGTGGTAATGTCATGTCCTAAGTGTGTTTGGGGTCTGTTATTTGGGATACATGAAGAGGGTTGGGGGTTGATTGAAGTGGTAGAGCCAGGATATATGGCTGAGTCTCTTGGTTACAAACCTCTACTACCGGAGGCCCCACAAGTAATGGTATTCAGATTGAATGTACATTACCCGGTGAAATTCGCTCTTGGCAAGTCATTGGAAGTTATTGAGGCTGAGGCTACACCAGGGAACCAACAGGTGTCCCTTACAACCTCAGCAGCCAGAACAGTACGAAGAGATAGAGAAAACTAGAGTGAAAAATTTGGGCTTAGTGTTGGGACATGTAAATGATGTTTCAAGTGGTTCGTTAAATATCAACTGCTGGTGTTTCATGTCTGCTCATTAAGTGTCTTATTAGAGATCTTCTCAGTTTCTCATCTCCACATCACTACTGTGTATCTCTATTCAGTTCTCTTTTTCTCTCTCTCCAGTGTCTTATTAGAGATCTTCTCAGTTCCTCATCTCCAAATCACTACTGTGTATTTCTACTCAGCTGTCTCTCTCCTGTGTCTCATTCTTGTTCAAACCTAAGAATTGTGACATGGGACACAAGTTAGCGAAGCCAAAAGAGGGCAGTTTGGCCTGTGATTTGGTTTTAGAACGGGAGGGAGAGGATGCTGTGAAAAAGGGAAAGAAATTAGCAAAAGTGTGTGGGATTGATATGCATTTGGGTGGGAGATTACAAGTAGACGAATGGCGCAATCTCTTGAAGAGAAAAAGGGGTTTGCTATCAGACCACGGCCTACTGCGTACAGCAGACTCCAGGTTTAAGGTTGCAAAAGCCATTCATGAGGAAGGCTGGATTGAACAAATCAAATCAAAATGGTTGAATTGTGTACGTGTACAAGAAACGAGGAAGCTAAGTAGTCGGCCACAGCCCTATAATGGCGTCTGGTCCCCAGGAGGTAGATACTGCCCTTCGTCTACCACCCCTCTGTTCTAAGTGACACCTCCCCCTGTGGCAACACGCCCTATGCCACCGCCCCCTAAACTGCCCACACCGAAACCCACCCACATGTTTCCAGTGATGGAACATAGTAGCAATCAATGTAGCATTTTAATTAAATAAATAATTTATGTATAGGGTGTCTTGATTATTTCAGTCTGACTTTAAGGAGTTTCTCTAATAACAGGAAATGTAGCAAATGTGCTATATTTATGCAAATGGTTTTAATTGTGTTTAAGCTGTATTAGCAACAATTGGGGAGTTTAAAATGTTCAATTTCAATATTTAACAGTATTATAAATAAAGAGGAAGTTTATATATTCTGGGCGTTATGCCAGAAGAACGAAAGAGCAAGTGCTTTCCTTGCTTAAATCTATATGCTAGATTTAGGCCCCATTCACATCTGAGCGTTTTGTATTCTGAAAAAAAACAATTATTCTGTATGGAGATGGTTCACATCTCCATTCTAAAACGCCTGAAGTCAATATGTGTACAAGAGTTCACACAAGAAAAGGCGATTTGGGTTTTAGCGTGTTGAACAGAGCGCATAGACACATGTTAGCTGCCGCATTTATTTCAGGTCTTAAAGAGTCAAGCCGAAAGGGTCTGAGTACAACCTTGGAGCTTGAGACGTTGTTGTTAGTAGTTATTGGGTCCAGAATCTTCACAGAGCAGTAGAGAGTAGCTCCTCTCATTATGGCCTCTGACACACCCTATCTGCGCCCACCAGTACCAACTCCACGTGTTTGCTATAACTGCACAAGACCCAGCCACTCCAGAAGGGAATACCAAAGCCCCCGGAAAATCACCCATAGTCAACCAATCACCAACCATGGTCCACATGAAAGCGCCCAGTACCAGGGACATGACACCCCACCTCGTCCACCACCCCACCCCACTCCAGATCATATGGACCTTCTCCACAAGGATTCAGGCAAGCCTGTGTCACCTGCCAGCTACACCTGGACTGTTATGCCACAAGATGCCCAGAACTCCCCTTCCCAATTCGCCAAGGCAATGGCCCTCATTCTGGACACCTGGATGAAGTTACACCCAGACATTGTACTTCTTCAGTATGTAGATGACCTCCTGCTTGTAATTGCCTCAATCTTCTCTGAAAGCCTCCTCCACTACCTGGTTGAGCAAGGTTGCAAGGCCTTAAAGCAAAAAGTCCAGAAAGAAGGTGATTTTCCTAGGCCTCTGCATCTCCCAAGGCACCTGACATCTCTCGGAAGAAAGAGTTGCTGCAATCAAGGGCATCCCCTTGCCTCAAGGTCAAAAGCCCCTTCACGCCTTTCTAGGATTAATCTCCTACTGCCGTTCTTGGATCCCAAATCCAGAAGCCTCCCTTTCGATGCAATCCCTTTATGATGCCCTGAAATCCGACCCTTTCCTGCTTTCACCAGAAGCTGTGGACAATTTTGAAACTCTGAAGGAGATCCTCTCAACAGCCCTTTGGGCCTCCCAGACTAAAAGACTTTCAAACTGTTTGTCTCAGAGAGTACCAAGTACAGCCCTGTCCCCAGCAAGACACCTCCTCAGACTCCAGTGTGCCTTGCTTCTCCCCGATAACATCACCGTCCTCCCATGTGATACCCTTAACCCATCCACTCTGCTTCCACTTCTCGAGGGGGGAACCTCTATGGAGAATAATCCTCATCTTGCTGCTTATAACTGCTTCGAATTGATGACAGACCCACAATCCCTGGCCTTGAGAATCCTGACTTGACAATACTGGACGGTACCACACAGGATACGCAGTCACCACCGAAGATACAGTTCTTCAAGCCTCAGCATTACCCTCCTTCATGTCTGCCCAGGAAGCAGAACTCCAGGCCCTAACTATGGCAGAAGGACATTTTGGGATCATTAGGAAAACCAGAGGCCCTACTCCTCCCAGCATAAGTGGCTATACTTAAGGTAAAGACGCACGGCAAGCTGGTTTCCCAAGAAGCACGAGGCAATCACCTGGCAGATACCGCTGCGAAACAAGCTGCAGATTGAACCTGAGAAGTGGTCAGCAGAGTAAATGCACCTATCCTGGATGATACTGTAGAAACCACTATGATTCTACAAAACCCTCCTGTAAACAGGACCCACCTCAGGGAGCAACAAGAGACAGCTGACAAAGAAGAAAAAGAAGTGTGGATCGAAAAAAAAGGAGCCACAGAAGTTGAAGGAATCATGGAATTAAATAAGAGACTGTGTCTGTCACGTAGGCCGGAAGCCTATCCCGTTACCAACATGATGGCAAAGACCACAGCTTAAAGACTTTTAACAGAAATAGTGTGCAGATATGGTGTCCCAGAGGTCATGGAGAGCGATCAGGGGCCGGCTTTCACTGCCTCAGTAACCAAGGAGATATGGACAGCTTTAGGTAGGGGTCACACTAGCTTTCCACACCTCATACTGTCCTCAGAGGAGTGGGAAGGTGGAAAGATTGAATGGCACAATAAAGTCTAGAATGCTGAAAATGTCTCAGGAAACGGGAATGAGTTGGTTAGACAGCCTACCCATTGCCTTTGCCATTGCCTTATTCAGTGTTAGGTACACTCCAAGGGGAAACCATGGTCTGTCATCCTATGGGATATTGTTTGGTTCAGCCCTCAGTCTAGGTTGTTATTTCCCACAACAGTTGCAGATCCAATCTGATGTATTAACTGTTTTATCTCGAGAATTAACCCGTATCCATTCGGAAGCGTTTTCTTCCATTCCTGATCCTGAGCTAGATACTGGAACGCACAAGCTGGTTCCTGGTAAAGAAGTTTGTGAGGAAACACACCCTTGAACCCAGATATGATGGTCCTTTCCAAGCCCTTCTGATTACCACCACATCAGTAAAAGAGGCCGGAAGGAACTCGTGGATACACGCCTCTCACTGCAAGAAAGTCCCTGTGCCCGAAGAAGAGGCTGAGGAGACCAAGCCATGATCCTGTTTATCCTTTTTATTGGGATTGTTGTTCAGGCACAAAAAGTATCCATCAAACAGAAAGATGGCATAACTCAATTCTGGTATAATTCATCCAACACATATATTGCCACGTTCATATTCCCTTATTAAATACTTCCAGGTACTGATTACAGTGTCCGGTCCAATGAGAGAGCAATAGGCCCCAAGACTGTGTATGTATGTGTCACTGACACCTACTGGGGCAACAACTATGATTCCTGGGGAGCAGTAGGTTGGAACACTGGGGATGAAAAATGGGGGTACAAGCCCGAAACCGCCTAGAATAGAAAGGACAAAAATGGGAAGTCACTCTTAGATAGAATGACAATCAACAAGCACACAGATCAATACTTCACCAAAGAGTTCAGACTGACCATTGAGAATCCCAGCCCAGGGGACAGTGGGACCTATGTATTGGGCATTACGGTTTTAGAAAACCTTTCCAACTGAAAGACATGTTCAATAACCCAGAGTGGACAGTTTCCCAATCTACATCCAACCCTAACCCCCTAAAGCCTCACATGCAAACATTAGGGGACATGGTGGCCATAGCAGACCCTACCTCTGAGGACACCATGGCTGCAGAAACCGGTTTCTCAGATGTTAACTTATGGCTCGAATGGATGAGGTACAATGCAGGGAAGCACAATAAGACCAATTCCTATGTGTGCGGGGGGGCTAAACCACATCTGGGAACAGTGCCCCTTAATGTACTCCCAGAAGGTGAGACCTGTGTCCTTAGCTTGTTTACCAACACAACCACTCCCTGTGTGAGCATTGGAAAAAAAAGAGTACCTTCCAAAACCGTATGGTCTTAGACATGCTCCTAGCTGAAAAGCGGGGTGTATGTAAGATGATCCCCGAGACCAGCACATGCTGTACTTACATCCCAGACAACACCGGCCCAAATGGTAAAGTGACTTTAGTTATCCAGAAACTTGAGGACTTGTCCAAAGAACTAAAACAGAATTCAGGGCTCACCAACCCCTGGATAGTATTGTACCTGGATAAAGGCAGGATGGCAGGGATTATTGATCCAGATAGGAATAGCTATCCTGGTAATGGCGGCTATAATCTGCTGTGTTCTCCCCTGTACCAGGAGGTGTGTGGAGAAGGCTGTTGACCAAACTACCCCCACATTCGTGAACCAAGAGATACCGGATGATGGTGACGATGTCTATGTAGGCCTTGATGAAAATTATGATGACAATTATGTGTTACAGTCACCCTCCCCCGAAATGCAACACCGTAGGGCTATAGGGACAGATAGCACCTGGCCGCACTCCTCCAGCTGTATCGAGGGGGGTAGTGAACTAGTCGCTGCTCTTTCTCTACATACGGCTTAAAAGAGTTGCAGAGGGGGATGGGCTGGGTGTAGGTCTTTCAGTGTGAGGGACAGTTTTGTGAAATAAGCATTTCAAGGGGGGAACTGTAATGGATGTGACTATGAGGGTTATGGTGAAATGCCTATTTACAATATAACCATATAGATATAAGTGCTTACTTCAGCCTCTACCATATTCAATTAGATGTCTGCCAGCTTACCCTCCCCCTTTATGTGGAACAGAACTGCAAGAGTTAAGAACAAGTTAAAGAAGATTGCACCTGTTTTCAAGAACTGGAAACAAGACACCCTATTTAGCTATGATAGTTTGTTATTCCCTTATATAGATATAACCCAGCTAAAAGCTTATACTTTGTCACAATAATGAATATGTATATCTTGCAGTCCGCATACGCTTGTCTTATTTGATGTTTGATTTGATAACAAAATATCCGTCTCACGGTATATTAGTCAGAGTCCAGGAAGTAATAAAGAAGAAGTATCAATCTACTGAACTCGTGTCTGTCTCAGTAATTTACTTCAAGTGTGCACACTTTTACATTGAAGGTTAATTTGGCCAGGTGGACAGAAACAAAAGTGCCGAACGGTTCTGGTTCGGTCCAAAACAATAGCGTGGTCGTGAAGTGGTTAATACAGCTTTAAAGAGCCTCAACACACAAAATGCACCTGTACTACTTCTGGGAAACTAGGGATGCACCAAAATTTCGGCCGCTGAAACATATCGGCCGAAAATGGTGTTTTCGGCACATTGCAGAAAGGTGCCGCCCCCCCTGGTGCCGCCTATTGCGGGGTGTCTTCCTGGCTCGCCCCAGCCCTCCCTCCTCCTCTCCTCCCTCCCCACAGAGCGGCAATCTCCATGTGTCACAGAGCTGAATTGCCCGGGCGGATGCAGTAACAATGTCCCGCCTCCTGTGACAGACGGCACACTGATCCAAAGGCGGGACATTGAATCAGCGTGACGTGATTACAGGAGGCAGGACATTGTTACTGCAGCCGCCCACGCAATTCAATTCACAGCTCCAGGACACACAGAGATCGCCGCTCTGATCCGGGCACGGGTGAGGCTGCATCCAGACACTGGCAAGCTGCATATGATGAGCACTGGCAGGCTGCATGAGGGAACAGCGTGTGCCCAGGGCAAGCATTACTTGCAGAGTTTTATCCGCAGCTAATCCACAGATTTTATGTGCCCAGAGTGCTACTGCATCTGGAAGCGTTGTTTGTTCGCCTCTGAACATGGCAAACTATCCACCTCTGGCCGCCTGTGTGAATGTAGCCATGCTATATAAAACCAGGTCACGGGCCAAAGGCTGTATACACTCCCTTTATTGGCCATAAAAAAAAAAACAAAAAAAAAAACCAATCTTGATTTTGACCCAGCTAGGTTTTTATCGCCATGTGATAGAATGGGGAAGGGTTAAGTTGGTATTGCTAGTAGAGGTAAAGATATGATCATTCCCAATAGAAGTCTGTTGGAAGGAACCAGGTTGCATTCTTGGGGCCAGTTCACACCAGATGCAGTTTCATGTGCTTTTTTTTTTTTTTTGCTCAAAATGCATGCACAGTGTTTTCCATGTATTCCAATGGTTGTAGTTCACACCATGCAGACTGTTTCTGCACCAAAAACTGACTGCATGGTGTGAACTAGAGCCATTGGAATACATGGAAAAAACACTGTGCATACATTTTTTTATCAGGCAGGCTGCATCTGAGGGGAACTGGTGAGGCTGCATTGATCTCTTGTATCATGTCTGCAGTCTCTGATCATCTCCTGTAGCATGTCTGCAGTCTCTGACCATCTCCTGTCGCATGTCTGCGGTCTCTGACCATCTCCTGTCGCATGTCTGCGGTCTCTGACCATCTCCTGTCGCATGTCTGCGGTCTCTGACCATCTCCTGTCGCATGTCTGCGGTCTCTGACCATCTCCTGTCGCATGTCTGCGGTCTCTGACCATCTCCTGTCGCATGTCTGCGGTCTCTGACCATCTCCTGTCGCATGTCTGCGGTCTCTGACCATCTCCTGTCGCATGTCTGCGGTCTCTGACCATCTCCTGTCGCATGTCTGCGGTCTCTGACCATCTCCTGTCGCATGTCTGCGGTCTCTGACCATCTCCTGTCGCATGTCTGCGGTCTCTGACCATCTCCTGTCGCATGTCTGCGGTCTCTGACCATCTCCTGTCGCATGTCTGCGGTCTCTGACCATCTCCTGTAGCATGTCTGCAGTCTCTGACCATCTCCTGTAGCATGTCTGCAGTCTCTGACCATCTCCTGTAGCATGTCTGCAGTCTCTGACCATCTCCTGTAGCATGTCTGCAGTCTCTGACCATCTCCTGTAGCATGTCTGCGGTCTCTGACCATCTCCTGTAGCATGTCTGCGGTCTCTGACCATCTCCTGTAGCATGTCTGCGGTCTCTGACCATCTCCTGTAGCATGTCTGCGGTCTCTGACCATCTCCTGTAGCATGTCTGCGGTCTCTGACCATCTCCTGTAGCATGTCTGCGGTCTCTGACCATCTCCTGTAGCATGTCTGCGGTCTCTGACCATCTCCTGTAGCATGTCTGCGGTCTCTGACCATCTCCTGTAGCATGTCTGCAGTCTCTGACCATCTCCTGTAGCATGTCTGCAGTCTCTGACCATCTCCTGTAGCATGTCTGCAGTCTCTGACCATCTCCTGTAGCATGTCTGCAGTCTCTGACCATCTCCTGTAGCATGTCTGCAGTCTCTGACCATCTCCTGTAGCATGTCTGCAGTCTCTGACCATCTCCTGTAGCATGTCTGCAGTCTCTGACCATCTCCTGTAGCATGTCTGCAGTCTCTGACCATCTCCTGTAGCATGTCTGCAGTCTCTGACCATCTCCTGTAGCATGTCTGCAGTCTCTGACCATCTCCTGTAGCATGTCTGCAGTCTCTGACCATCTCCTGTAGCATGTCTGCAGTCTCTGACCATCTCCTGTAGCATGTCTGCAGTCTCTGACCATCTCCTGTAGCATGTCTGCAGTCTCTGACCATCTCCTGTAGCATGTCTGCAGTCTCTGACCATCTCCTGTAGCATGTCTGCAGTCTCTGACCATCTCCTGTAGCATGTCTGCAGTCTCTGACCATCTCCTGTAGCATGTCTGCAGTCTCTGACCATCTCCTGTAGCATGTCTGCAGTCTCTGACCATCTCCTGTAGCATGTCTGCAGTCTCTGACCATCTCCTGTAGCATGTCTGCAGTCTCTGACCATCTCCTGTAGCATGTCTGCAGTCTCTGACCATCTCCTGTCGCATGTCTGCAGTCTCTGACCATCTCCTGTAGCATGTCTGCAGTCTCTGACCATCTCCTGTAGCATGTCTGCAGTCTCTGACCATCTCCTGTAGCATGTCTGCAGTCTCTGACCATCTCCATGGTTGGAGACTGCGGACTGAATTTTCTTGAGCTTTTCTTACACCAAAGGTGCCAATAATGGCCAACAATAAATTCATATTAATTTCAATTGATGATATTAAAAAATTGAATAAATATAATTGTATATAAAAAATATTAAACATTTTTAAAAACTGTTTATTTTCAGTATCGGTTTTCGGCCTAGTGTATTTTTTATTTTCAGGTATCGGTTTTCGGCCTAGTGTATTTTGCATTTTCGGTATCAGTTTTAGCACCAAAAAAAAACATTTGGTGCACCCCTATGGGAAACAACACCAAAATGCACATATACCATGTGGTAAAACATGTATTTTAATGTGCGGTAGTGCGCAAAGATTTAAATCCAGCCTAAGGTGCTTTGTTTTGTTTTTTTAAAGTATCACTCTAACATCTCATTCAAACATTTACATTCAAAACGAAAAAAAAAAATTATATATTATTGCAACCTTTCACAGAGTGTTCCAAACCATCCACAGAAATTACATGGTCTGAATTCTTGTTTGGTAAAGCAGTACTGGAACTATCTTCATACGAATCCTAGGGGAAAAAAAAATGTTTTTCTAAAATAGGGTTTAATATGGAACAAAGCATCAAAGTCATTGTGACGTTATTTAAGGCCACGTTTACACCTGTAAATTGGCCTGACAGCATTTACATGTGAGAACCCCAGTGGGGAGATCCTGGCAATAAGCTGCGGGATGGAGCCCCATTGATTGGAAGCAATGGGAATCTGCCAACTCCTGTAGCCAATTTCAGCCAATCACAAATAATTGCTATACAGCGATCACCTGCCAGTGATTGGTCGTAGACTCAGATTGTCCGCTGGGGTTCTCAAAGGTAAACACTGTCAGGCCAATTCACAAATGTGAACTAGAGAAATCCTATCATACAGACTTTTACAAAAGGTGAGAACTATCAATAGATCTGACGATTGACAAGGTGAAAAGAGCAAGGTTATCCATTAAGGGTAGACATACAGATGCAATGGCTGGGGCAAGTAGGGCTTCTCCAGGGGTGCAATATTAAACTATCCATTCCATCAAACTGGATGCATGACCCCTGACCCCCTGTCTAGACAGTGCTGTCTGGCCCTGTGCTGATCACATGCACCCTACCAAAAAAAAAAAAATACAACACTAAACAATACACAACAAACTGTGCATGTGCAGAGTGCCCCCAAAGTGGTGGGGGAGCGATGGTTCCCCATACCGGATGGTTGGTATGAGGCGCCATCGCTCATGCACCAGTGGACTGAGCCGGGCTGGGTGACATCACACGCCGACCTTGGCTGGTGCGGGCGTTCCGGTTGGGAAAAGCTTATATAAGGCGAGGGTTGAAGAGGACCCACTAGACAGCAGCGGTGGTCGCCTCTCGCAGGTGTGCTGGGTAGGATCTCGAATGCTGGTATGCTTCATATATGCATTGTGTTGATCACCATTTATCCAGTTGCCTGCACTAGTCTTGTATCTAGCCATTGATGTGGGACTTTGGGTCTCCTTTTTTCCCCATGTAGGTCTGAATATATTTTGGAGGCCTTAAGTACTTTTATGGTGTTGCCATTCCAAGTTTGTGTGGCCACTAGGTCCCATGTTGCATTACCATTGAGTTTTGTGGATTGTTGATCCATGGCCCCTTATTGTGAAACAAATGCATAACATATTTTAGGTGAGCTGTGAGCATATGATCGAAGTCTATATTTACATCACTGTGGCACTAGGACCTTGTGGTGATTATTCATACATTCCCTTTTAGATACATCTACTTTAGGACATCATTGCGATCTACCAAGAACATTAATCGGAGATTCTCCTTAATTTCCCTGCTCAGCATTTGTTTTCTCAAGCCAGTGTGGGAGAAATGTGGAGTCCTGACTTTAGTATGCAAGTATAGCAGACCACTTTTGATGTAATTTACATTACTTTGGTGACAATTTTGCCTACCACCAGTACTATTTGGTAGCATTATTATTTTTTAGATTGTGGTTCTCGCTTGTATGCATGTCCCCGCATCTGCCTTAGTACTTATAACTAAGCTATCCTGTGTTGCGCCTACTCTCCTATTTAATTACTCAAATTTTGGAAGTGACACATCCTCGATTCTGATTTTTACCAATGAGTGCTGTTATACTGATATGTGTATATTTATTACTGTATTTCTATCTATCTAGTAATTATACTTTGACTCCTAAAGAAGCGTTTATTCATGAAACATGTTGAGCTATATAAAGCTTGAGGTTTTTGATATATTGATTCTCTTCTACTGTTCAAACTAAAGAGTTTTTACTTGTTTAGTTGAATAAAATTGTAATTTTAACATATGGTGCCTACAAAGTCCATATTTCCTTCTAATTATGATAATTTTCGTTATGTAGTTTAGGACGTGGCACAGTGTAATCTTTTTGTGCACATCAAGTACCACCCTGGGTTGGTGTACTGGTATTTAAACAATGAATTAAGTCCAAGAAGGTGCATGACATCTCCTTAGCTTATCTCTATTATTTACATCTGATAATGTTATTGCACTCCCGGAAGACAGCCTATATTTCTGGAACCCAAAGCTTCTTCAACATTACTGTAGAGTCGGCGCAGCCTTGAAAACATACTTGGTAGTGAATGGTGTTTTTCTGGATGTACTGGCTCCAGGGATCGGGTATTTGCTCATCTGTTCCTTTAAGAGATGTTCTTGAATTAATCTTTAGTAAGTAGCATCCTTGAGTCCCATACCTTTGTATCATTTCTTCATATATTGTATCAGCCCTTAGGAAAAACAGACAATAGTAAAAACAAACTAAAGAAAACCATGACAAATTAAAAGGTCCATTACAAAACATTTACCATTTCCCAAGAAAATATAACTTTTAGTGCTCCTATCCATGGGCTTTGAGCTTGTTTTGATGTCATTAATTTGACATGAGTTTGATATGCTTCCACAAACATGCAGAATTCATTGACAATTGTATTTTGAAATCTAAGGTGCTGGGCTACACATACATTTGCATCATCAAATATAATGAAATCCACCAATGATAAAGGCATAAAAAACCCATGAAATAACACTCAAGATACTAGTTCTACTGTGCTGCTGTGGTTCTCACACCAGGATGGGTCTCCGACACCAAACAGACATAGCAGAAGGCTTACCGGAGGAAAATTACTCTAAAATTATAGAGAAGTCCAATAGCGCTCTAAACAGTAGTGGCCAATACTCCTCCAGGCTTCTTGCTCTCAGCCACCGAAATTGGCATCAAACAGGAGTATCACTTTAAACCTCCATCTCCACTGGTTGCTCCAAACAGGTATATTATATGTCACTTGAAAAATACTGTCAATAATATAAATACATGCCTATAAGAGGTGTCTGAATGCACAGTATGTTTTTGGAGCCCACCTCTGCATGTAGGGAAATTTGAGTTGTTTCAAGGAGGTTTTGCATTCCTATACTCTTGTATGGGAACACAAAACCCTTTTGACATAAAGCAAAGCCCATTTAAAAAGGACCTTATATAATTTAATGTGTACAAGACCCCTTTCACACTGATGCCTGTAAAGCGCCTGAAAACTGCCTCCCATTCATTACAATGGGTGCTTTCCCAGCCGGGAGGTGCACTTGCGGGATGTTCGGAAAAGTCCTGCAAGGAGCATCTCTGGGGCTGTATACAGCGCTCCCAAACTGCTCCTACCCACTGCAATGAATGGGCAAGTCTTCGGAAGCCCTGCAACACAGGAGTTTTTAATCCCTTCTTTGGGGTTAAAAGCGCCCTGCTAGTGGCCGAAAAGTGCAGCTTAAACAGCGCTAAAGCGCCACTAAAACTAGCGGGGCTTTAGCGCTAACACAGCTGCGGCCCCAGTGTGAAAGGGGTCTAAGACTCAATGGGGTTGAGTCTTAATGGAGTGCAAAATCGGTTCATGGTAGCCAATCAGCATCTAACGTCAGCTTATTAAATTAAGCTGACAAAAAAAAAAAAATCTGATTGGTTTCTATGCAGAGCTGCAACATTTTGCATTCTCCAGTTTTAGTAAATGAACTCCAATGTCTACACACATCCAAAAATGTAAAAAGGTCATCAATAACTACTGTGAAGTTACATTAAATTAAACACAGATCTCTTTGTGAGTAATAGATTAATATCAACAACTTACTTTTTCTCATCATTACTACTGACATCATGCAGTAGAACATAATACTTCAGAGTGTTGGGTGTAAACCACTTAGGATAGTTATAGTCATTACTGTGTTGAATCCGATGTTGCTCTTGAGATAACTTGAGAAACTGCTCCACAGGTTCTGGTTCATGTGAAGAAACTACTAACATACCTGAATGGTTTGTTAAGTAAACACTTGAAGCTGAAATGTAATCTGCTTATATTCTGCCTTCTGTTGTTGTCGTTAGGGTAGAGGAACTTGACTGGACTGCACAGTCCTGACCTCAACACAATAAAACACCTTGGGGTTGAATAAAAGCGGAGACTGCGTGCCTGACCTCACAAATGTGCTTCCGGAAGAATGGTCAAACACTCCCATAGACACACTCCTAAATCTTGTGGACAGCCTTCCCAGAAGAGTTGAAGTTGTTATAGCTGCAAAGGGTGGGCCAACTCAATATTGAACCCTGCGGACTAAGACTGGGATGCCATTAAAGTTCATGTGCGTGTAAAGGCAGGCGCCCCAGTACTTTTGGTAGTATAGTGTACAGGCGGTCCCAGGGTTACACACAAGATAGGGTCTGTAGGTTTGTTCTTAAGTTAAATCTGTAAGTCGGAACAGGTACATTTTTTAAGTGTAGCTCCAGCCAAAATAAAGATTTTTAAGCTTTTTGGATAGCATAGGGAATGTTTAATACCCCTGTAACGTTTGTTTTGCTGTCTGTGCCCCTGTACAGAAGATTTCACCTCACTTTCTGCCCCGGAGGAGAAAAATCAATTTGGTACTGAAAATAAATTATTCCGTAATATTCTGAGAGTCCTAGGACTGCTAGATAGGGTGGAGGGCTCTAGGCGGGGCGAGATTTGCTAAAATCTTTTTAACCACCCTCCTGGGCCTTCTGCCCACAATTGTAGTTGAACTGGCGCACCAGGTTCCCCCTACTCCCTCAGTTCCAGAGGCACCACCACACCTATTTCTCTTTTGGTTACTTAGCTACAGGGTTTGTGACATGCTATTTGCTGCAACCAGAAACAAACAGGATCTAACTTATGAAAACATTAAAATCTCTTTTGCCTAACTATTCTCTGCAAATCCAACAGTTATGCTCCTTTACAGAAGTTCGTAAATAACTCAGGGATAAGAGTCTGAAGTACAGCCTACTGGGCCCCCAGCAAACTGGGAACCAAGGTTGGAGAAACGGTCTGCTTCTTTGACAATCAGGCAGCTGCCGTTCTACCTGGCTTGATATTTCATCATGTGTGGGATCTGGGGTTCCTCTACTTGGGGCTCTCATGTCCGTAATTATTGAGTCACTGCAGGCATTTGTGCCTCTTGGCGCCTGTTTTTCTTATGTTTTCAATTGGAATAGCTTGTGGTATATATTTATTTTTGGAGAGTTTTCAAAATGTCCAGTTTGCATGAGGCCTTGAATGTTTAAGTAGATTTTTATCTTTTTAGTAAAGCCACTTTGTATATCCGATATCATTCAATTATTATTTGTGGTCATGTAGGCCCGTGGGTTTTTTCCATCAAGCCCCCCCCCATAATAAGTTAAATGAACTGTAACCATTTTACAGTTCTTGTATCGGGTCAAGGCCTCAATACAGTTGAGCTCTTGTTTTTCATTCCGGCTGTATACAGGTAGTATTAGCACGTTTAGCACCAAGGATGTTTTTGTGTAGTTTTGGTTGTTTTTCTGTTTTGGGGTGTGTTGGCTCGTGCTCATTTTGCAGCCCTTAAGGGTTTATCCTCTATTGTTCGCTGGGGTCTGTCCCCCTGTTAGCTATCACTTCATGACTTCACAAAACCCCATGTGTTGGAATATTCAGGGCTTTAACTCTAAGTTCAAATGGGCCTTAATGTTTCAATATGTGAAACTTTACGCTCCACATTTTATTGTTGCAAGAGACAACTCATGGGTAGCAAAACTCCAGCTCTAAAAACAAAAAACGTGGGTGCAGAGTGCTTTCCACGCTACGTACTCCAGCTTCTCTAGAAGGGTCTCAGTCCGCATCAGTAAGTCTCTTCCTTGTGTCATTGAAGATTTCCACACTGACCCCTATGGTAAATGTCATAGTAGTTCTCAGCTTATGGAATCAGACACATTTTAATTTATTTGTATATACCTCCTTCCTTTTCAGACCACCTCCTTTACGCTGTTCTTAAGAAGGTGACCTGTACTGCCCAGCAAAGTTATTGATCATGGGAGACTTTAATCCCAGCCTTTCTCCTGATCTAGACAGACCCTCCCCCACAAAACATAACTAGCAATCTTTCAGCATAGGCTATGGCTGCTGACCCTGCAGAGGCCTGACGATGGAAACACCCCTCCAGTAGAACTTATTCTTGCTTTATTACTCTGCAGAATACCTCCTCTCATTCAGACCTAGCTTTAACCATTCACTTCCTGTCCCATAGCCAAACAGGAAGTGAGAGGAAATTTCTGCAAATGAAGGGAATTCCTTGGGGACCCCCAGGTCACCAGAACTAGTGTCCCCATTGGAAGATTTCCTCTATTACTTTTCTGGGGACAACTCAAAATATGGGATTTTTTTTTACTTTAAATTATAATGGCAAACAGAACAAATAGAGAGGGTGAATCTCCCCAACAGGGGCACAGACAGCAATAAAAAACTGACAGGAGTTCTAATCCATCTCCTATGTATCCAAAACTAAAAAAGAAAAAAAGTGTTTTGCCTTTAGTTATACTTTAACCACTTCAATACCAGGCACTTACACCACCCTTCCTGCCCAAGCCAATTTTCAGCTTTCAGCGCTGTCGCACTTTGAATGACAGCTACATGCTACACTGTACCCAAACAATTATTTTATCATTTTGTTCCCACAAATAGAGATTTCTTTTGGTGGTATTTGATCACTGCTTGGGTTTTTATTTTTTGCACAAATAAAAAAAGACCGGAAATTAAAAAGAAAAAAAAAAAAAAAAAAAAAAAAGGTTTTCTTTGTTTCTGTTATAAAATTTTGTAAATACGTTTTCGCCTTCACTGACGGGCACTGAAGAGGTGGCACCAATGAGGTGGCACTGATGGGCACTGATGGGCATCACTGAAAGGGAGACATCTGGCAGGCATTGGTAATGGGCACTGATTGGCATATTTTGGGCACCGACTGTCATCCCTGATGGCCATGGGTGGCATACCTGGTCATCCATCTGTTGTGTCATCCCTCGTGGTCCAGTGTAGGCATCCGTGGGGGAGGCTGCTCTGATAATCAGCGCAGACCCCCCCGTCAGGAGAGCCGCTGATCGGCTCTCCTCTACCTCGCGTGTGATTGGACATGGCTGATCACCTGGTAAAGAGCCTCCATCAGAGGCTCTTTACCGAGATCGGTGTAGCGGTCTGTCAAACTGACACGCTGCATCATCGATTGCCACGCTGCGCACGCTGGTAGTTATCCTGAAAGTCATCATATGACGTCCAGTCAGGATAACTGAACCCCTGCCTGGCAGTTATTTTGCTATAGGCTGGGCGGGGAGTGGTTAAGGCATTTACCTGGGGTCAGTATATTCCCTTAATAGCAGGTATTAGGTCTCAACAAGCCTCTGTTACACAGCACCTACAATAGAGGGTGGATGCACAGGCTGCCACCTTCGCATCCTCCCCTACTGCTATTAATTTTGACCTTCCTTTGTTTGTGAAGAGAGATGCATTTACATCTGGCTGAGGTCACAAGATTAATGTCTATAAGCGAAGCTATTTATTTCATTTTCGTGGTCAGCTCCAATTTTTCTAACATTTATACATTTGTGACACTGTACCCAGTTTATCACTTCCCATACATAAACTGCAAAATAAATCAGACTGAAAAGGATACAGGCTAAATAGTGGTTTAAGAATTCATGATCCGAAGCTGGCATGGACTGGAAAAAACTCTCTCGGTAGGACTCAAACCATGGCGTAGTTGCTGAAAATATGGAAATACACATAAAGACCCCACATTAAAAGTCATAACACCTGAATAGATTGGGACATTAGTAGGGTGTGGATACAGACTAAAGCTGGGTATACACTGGTGGATTTCTGAACATTTGTACAAAAATTCTCAGTACATTTGACAGCTTGATGAATGTAATCTGAAAGTACTTAATTTAATTTGCTTTTAACATCGGATTTAGGAGTAAATTGACTTTACTGAACAAAAACCACATTCACAGTTAGAAATTTGTTCATTAGAGAAAAAAAATTCTACCTGCACCTTCAAATTTTATTGTCATTTGACCCCACTGACAATTAAAAAAATCGAACAAACGTGCTTAAAAAAAAAAAAAAAAAGTATTCAAACGAAAACCTACTAGTGTAGAACCAGCTTAAGTGGATTAAAAAAAGACTAATTGACCATAGAAACAAACACTGCAAAATGTGGAACATTTGTTATGGTGCAAAAAACAAACAAGGAAATCTGTATTAACCAACATATGATCAAGTCACCATGGTTAGCAGTACTGAGTAAATAACGAACTTAATTTGGTAATTGCTTTACAAAACACCAAAAAAAGGCAGTTCGATAACAAGCAAATCAGATGGCAGTAATCATATAGTTTCAGTTAGTCATTTTTGTTCATAGCAAACGGATCACTACATTCAGGCCTCATGCACACTTTAGGCCCGGTTCACACATGTGCGGTGCGAACTGAAGCTCCAGTTTCCCTGCGAAGAGACAAATCAGTTGTTCAGCGTTTCACGTCAGTTTTTGATCAGGATCAGGATTATATCAGGATTTTATCCTGTTCACAATATAATGCATCTGCGAATCAGATGCGTTCCCATAGAAGATAAGGGCGCTTGCAATTCGCACCGCAATGCCCACAAAACGCACACGTTTTTTGAGCAATGTAGAGTGTGAATACAACGCACATATGTGAACCAGCCTTATTTAAATGAACGTATTTTAAAATGTCATGCGAATTGGATGCGGTGTAAGCATCCAATTTGCGTAGGTGTGAACTGGGCCTTACATTTACAGCTTCTGTTTTTGCCTTCAGATGTTTTTCTGCAGCCAGTAAACGCCCCAGCATGTTATTCTATGTGTCCATGCACACATAGGCTGTTATCAGCATTTTTTGGTAGGGGCGATTTTTGGCTGGGAAAAAATCCCCAGAACTAGTGGGTTTGCAGAGAAGTTTTTCAGCTGTAAAAACGCTCTAACTCTGAACAAAGCTGACAAAACACTAAAAAACGCAGCTATTCTGCGTCTATGAGCCCTTTTGAGTCATAAGCTTTTTTGGGAGTATATGGGTCACAGGAGTGCAATTCGTTTTGCACTCCTGTGACCCGTTTTCAGCAGAGAGCGGGCTGAAGTCCGCTCTCTGCTGACGTCACAGGAATCCGTTCAGGCACCACGTCATCACGATAATAAAGTCTGGATCCACCAGTAGCCTGGACTGATACCCATCTCAGCCACTCAGCGAGTCACTGAGAGCCTGAGACGGCCGCTCTCCGCCCCCTCCACAGCTCCGCGCTCCAGTAAGCGCGGGGTGGGGGGGGGGGGGCAAAGGGAGAGCTGCTGATTGACAACCAGCAGCTCTCTGCTTGGGGAGCGGAGAGAACCAAGCTATCTGCTTGGTTTGAGCGAGGCAGTGGGGGACAGATGCAGCATCAGTCCGATGCTGCATCCACCTAGGTAAGTATGATTGGGGGGGGGACCCATACTTCTCTTTGAAGCAGAAATTAATTAGGTGAAATTCTAAATTTTAGAATTGGAATGAGAGCAAGGAGGTGAATAAAAGGTCTCCAGTGAGAATAAATGCTCTGGTGACAACTGTCTAAAACGGAGGTTCTCCTTCGCAAGATTTCCTCACCGGTCCAGTTGTCTACAAGACAGAAGGTGAAAGGGAAAATCTCCCTCAGAGGGTACAGGCAGGAAAAATGAGACAGATGTGATACAAAACAGTTTTGTCTTTACATACATGTTAAATGGACATAGGTGTCCTTTTATGAAAAAAAATATCGCTTTTCAGTTCTCAGGCATTCTCAGAGGAGATCGCTCTCCTCTGAGTGCCTGTTTATGAAAGTGTGTAGATCGCTTCTCATGTTGAGTTGAGGAGCGATCTACAAACGCTGGGAACTCCTGAGAATGGCTCCTCTCACTATAATCTCGTGTGATGTAGCGGGATTACAGTATGAGGAACCATAAAATACAAAAGTTTAACACAAATCAGCACACATTATTCCCCAACATATTAATAAAATAATAAAGATAAATTCCCCCTACACAATATACATTAACCTAATTATAAAAAAAACATTGTTTTTATCAATATTTAAAGATCATACATGTCCCTATTTAAATGTGAATGGTGTATAGTAAATGAATGTAATGCACATATGTAATGCAGCTATAGACCATTCATATAAATGCAAAATACATTTATAATCATTAAAAAAATAATTTTAATAAAGTATACAAGTATAAATATTTATTAATAAATTAAAATAAAATATATTTCATTATAGATAAACATAAAAATTGATAAACTGGTGCGATGCGAGAACACTGCGAATCCACTGCGGGTTCCCGCATCGCACCGACTCGCATGTCAGTTCACACTGCCATATGCGAATCGCTGGGGAGTGTCAATACATTGTTAACGACACCCCCAGATCAGCTTGCATATCGCACTGCGAACTGACAGTTCGGACATGAATCGGATCGCATATGTGTGAACACACATGCGATCCGATTCTGGTCCGAACAGAAAAAAGGGTCCTGTGCGTGTTTGCACCGAATGCGGTGCGATATCAGCCATACTATCTGTACAGCTGATATCGCACCGCACAGACATGTAATGTGAATGGCAGTGTGCTGCGAATAACATGCAATGCCTGTGCGATGTCCGGCATCGCACAAGTGTGAACTGGGCCTAAAAGTTAACAACACCCCCAAATCAGTTCGCATATCGCAGTGCGATCTGCAAACTCGGACAGTAATCGAATCGCATGGGTGTGAACACCCATGCGATCCGATTCTGCTGTGGACCAAAAAAAGGGTCCTGTAAGAGTATGGTCCGAGGGCAATGCAAATTTAGCAATACTATCTGTATGGCTGAAATCGCATCGCACAGAGATCGGATGTGATTTTGCACTGCGGTGCGAATCACATCCGATCTCGGACACCACAGCAGTGGGAACTGGCCCTAAATCATATTGCATTTGCACCAAAATGGTACAGGACCCTTTATTTGGTCCGCACTGGAATCGGATCGCATGGGTGTGAACACCCATGCAATCCGATTCCTGCACCATTACATAGTTCGCACTGCGATCTGTGAAATGATCTGGGGGTGTCATTAACTTTACATTGACACCCACAGTGGTGCGCAGATGTCAATGTAGGTGCGATGTGAAAACCCGCACAGGAATCACGCTGGTTCACGCATCGCACAAGTGTGAACCCAGCCAGAGACGTGAACATCTAAAAAAAAATAGATATAGATATGTATGTATGTATGTATGTATGTATGTATGTATGTATGTATGTATGTATGTATGTATGTATGTATATATATATATATATATATATATATATATATATATATATATATATATACACATATATATACACACACACACATATACATACACACACACACTATAAATTCCTATCCTGCTGGTTTTGGGGTGTGTAAGGGTGGGGAAGGTGTGCTCTGACTGTTTGGTGAAAGAAAGAAGTCAAAAGACTTCTTGCTTTCTCCAGAATATCAGCCAGTTTCAGGCTTCTCACTCTGATTCTCCACTTCTGAAATGGTGAATCAGAAAGTGAGAATTCTGCCACAGATCGCCAGTGAGGTGCTGAGATCGCACCTTCATAAACTGGCCGTTTCTGTGAAGTCAGTTACAAATTCTCACTGTGCTGAGATAATCAGCGGAGAACATGTTCTCCGCTGATTATCTCAGTTTCATAAACTGGTAATGAGCTGAGATCAGCGGTGAGACTCGGGATCGCCGCTGATCTCAGTTTCATAAAAGGACACCATAGGGCGCACCCATTTGTAACTAAATAAAAATTATACATCCTCTTTCAAAGTGATGAAACAAAGAAAAGAATTAGAGAAAAACAAAAAAAAAACAATATGTATGACTTCTCCTTTTTCTATTTTAATTCCTCCACATTTGTCTGCTCTACTCTACAAAGACACTTGATCAGACAAATATAAAAACAAAAGACCCGCATTCATACAGCATACTAACTGTGATCTGTCCAAGTTATAGGACTGTTATTTATTTAAAAGAAAAATGTTAAAAGTTATTTTATGACCCAATGTCCACACTATAATATCCCCTGATGAACTAGCTATTTCAGGCCATTGAAAGAAATAACCTTAGGGCAAGCAGTGAAGAAAATAGAAAATAAGTTTCTGAGCATCTCTGATTTGTTGTCATAGATCTCACAAGTTTATTTCAGAGATGTACACAACATTAAAAACTACTTACGTGAACCAACACAAGGAAAAGCCTCAGGTTTCACTACTATTGGCTTACTTACCTTTCACATTGAAGGCATTTTTTAAGCATTTTAGCACTAAAAATAGCGCCTGTAAAAGTTCCTGAAAACTGCCTCTCATGCCACCCCAGTGTGAAAGCTAGAGTGCTTTCACACTGGGGCGGTGCGCTTGCAGGACATTAGAAAAAGTCCTGCAAGCAGCATCTTTGGGGCGGTTTGGGAGCGCTGTAAACACAGCCCCCCCCCCCCCCCCCGCGCGCCCATTGAAATGAATGGGTAGCGCTGCAACACAGGCAATTTTAACCCTTTCTTCGGTCGCTAGCGGTGGTTTAGCTCTAACGCGGGACGGCCCTAGTGTGAAAGGGGTCTTGAGGATAACTTGACCTTTTGGGAAAAACATGCATTTATTATTTTTTCCCTAAGGAGCCTGGAAAGTATTGCACCCGTGATCAGTGGATCTGGGGTGCAATGGCAGACTCCTGCAGAAAATCCCTGCAGCTTTCAGTCAGTACCTCCAATACGAGCTGACTGTTTACAAGCTGCAGGACTTGTTATTGAACTACGAGGCCACTCAACAGCGAACTTGCAGTCCATTCAGGACTGCAAGCCCTCAGTCGCAAAGGCTGACAGTAGTTATAGTTCAAGTATTCACAGGAAGCTGTAAACAAATGACACGGCCGGGTGGGCAGAACCCCACATAGCCACATTATTTTCAATTAGTGACAGCGGGCAAAGGGAGAAGATCCCACCACTCACTGTCACAGGGAGGGGGAGAGGCCGCAGCTACTGGAACAGGTTACATGCTTCACTCTAAATATGGGTGGAATATGTAACATGTTTCAAAAGGTAAACTTATCATTTTAAGCGGACCTTTAACCTCCAATGGCACTCTCCTCCTCTCCAAAAAAAAAAAAAACTACTTTTTTTTTGCTTTAAAGGTTCGGGCTGCCCCCAGCTTTCGGAATTCTCCTAGGCGAATAATGCGTTGCCCCTGATGCCTCCTGGGATGCATGACGCACAGTCCTATTTATTAAGGAGGCAAGTGCATGGCTAGCGGCACCTGCACCCAGAAGAGCCAGAAGCTGTCATAGGCAGCACGGTGGCGCCTGGACCCGTGCAGAGAGGAGAATCCCAGCAGCTCAATCTTGGATCCGCTGGCTAGGCGAGTATGCTTATTGTGCAGAAGACAGTAAAAGGTAAGAAGACAAAAAAAATGGCGGGATTGGGGGGAGGGCTGAAGTTCCTCTTTAACCACTTCCCGCCCGCCGGCCACCATATGACATCCTTGAATTTGTGCGGGTATATCTGAATGATGCCTGCAGCTACAGGCATCATTCAGACATCAGCTTTTCAGACGGCGATTCCCTACACCATAAGAACGATCATAGCCACTGTTCCGTTGCTTGATCGTTCTTACGGGTGGCAAGAGGGGACGTCCCCTCCCGCCGCCCTCTGGTGCTTCTAAAGACTAACCGCTTCCATTGGTGAGTCGGAGACGGGACCCGCCGGCCCCGGATGTTTACCATAGAGATTTCCAGTGGACCAGATGGTTGCCGGAGTCTCTATGATCGTTCGGCGGCCGGGCGCGATGTTATGACGTCATGCCTGGCCTCTGCATTTAAACAAATGGCGCCGCCTCGGCTTGGAAGCCAAGATCGTTTTTTCTTACATTTTTTTTATTTCAGGCTTCCCAGCCTAGAGGTGAGATGTGGGGTCTTATTGACCCCATATCTCACTGTAAAGAGGACCGATCATGCCATATTACTATTAGAAGGGATGTTTACATTCCTTGTAATAGGAATAAAAGTGATCAAAAATTTTTTTTTTTTTTAAAGTGTCAAACAAAAAAAAAAAGTTGATCCTGTTCCCTTCAAAGCATGTTATACAACACAGTGCTTGTGCTGTGTAATTTGGCCCCCTCTATAAACTAAATTACCTAGCTGATCCTGCCTGGTTCTGCCCTCCCCTCTGTAAACGGACCACGGTTTATCATGGCTGCTGATCTGCGATTTTTAGCCAGACTGCGACACTGCAGCGGACAGATCGGACACTTTTGGGACCATTGACATTTATACAGCGATCAGAGCTAAAAATAGCCACTGATTACTGTATAAATGTCACTGGCAGGGAAGGGATTAACACTATGGGCGATCAAGGGGTTAAGCGTGTTCCCTGGGAGGTATTTCTAACTGTATGGGGGCTGGGCTGACTGGAGGAGGAGAGAGATCGCTGTTCTTAATCACTAGGAACAGACAATCACTCTCAGCTCCCCTGCCAGAACGGGGATCTGTGTTTACATTGACAGATCCCCGTTCTGGCTCTCGTTCCCACGATCGTGGGTGGCCGGCTTAGATCGGGTCCTCCGCCGTACAGCGGACACGCTCCTGCTAAGGCTCCTTAAAGGAGCCGACGTACACCTACGCCGATTTGCGGGAACGTGCCGACCTGCCACCATATAACGACGGCGGCATGTGGTTAAATAACAATATGTGTCCCAGTGTCTGAGCTATATAAATACAATGCCGATTTGTACCTTATATCAGAGCGTCTCCTGGTGCTCACGTAACTGCTCGGCTCTCTCCTCCTCCCGGTTGATGTCAGCAGGAGTTTAAAAGAGGGGATGGGATGAATAGAATATAGTGGCTTAACAACCACTTTAACCATATTGATAAGCGTTGGATCTTGCACTTCCAGTGGAGACTAGCCATGGCAACGTTTATTGTGCAAGCAAGTTGTGCTGTTGTCACCATCTGGAGACCCACCATGAGCATTTGTAGTACTGCTAGAGTGAATGCTTCAAGGAAAAAGTAGCTGCAAAGCTGTTGACTTTGAAAGACATGAAGGTGCGGGTTAGTGGCCCTAAATGCCGACAGCCTCAAGTGCCCATGTAAATGGGACCTTAAAACAGACCTACAACCCATAGCAGTTTTTTTTTCTACAAACATTTTACCCAACAAAAAAAAAATTACATAAAAAATTATGGGTATTCACTAAGTTTACAGCATGCGATAAAAGTATCAATGACTCATTTGCATAAATCATATGGGGTAAAATAAAGCGGAGTACCACACAAAAGTGGAACCTCCGCTTATCTGCTTCCTCCCCCTCCGTTCGATGGTACCTTTCAGGGAGGATGGGGGGAACGTGTACCTGTTTTTGACAGGTAACATTCCCTACTTCCGGGAGACATCGCCACGGTGCCGTCCCTTGGAAGTTCAGCCCCCCTCTTCCTTCCTCTGCTGCCGGGCCAGTTAGAAAGTGCAGTGCGCTTTGTGCATGCGCAGTAGGGAACCGGCTGTGAAAACTGAAAGGCTTCACTGCCATGTTCCCTCACTACTAATGGTGGCGGCAGCCGATCCGAAAATCGGCTGGGGTGCAGACATCGTGGGCTCCCTGGACAGGTAAGTGTCCATATATTAAAAGTCAGCAGCTACAGTATTTGTAGCTGCTGACTTAATTTTTTTTCCCAGGCGGAACTCCTCTTTAAGTCTAATAGATTATGCAATATTTACTGGGAAAAAAAATGTGCCGATAAATTTAAAATTTAAAAACTCTCAAGTCCAATTCACAAACGGACCAGAGTGTAAAAAAAGCATGCAATATTTAATATTTACCACCAGGGTTTTGCTGGCAGTATCACATGCAGATTTTATCAAAACACGTGGGGGTCAAGGGGACCCCATGCTATTTTTTGACAAATAGCTGGTTGCTAAGGAGCGGGCCGGGAAGCCGGCCGCCGTGCCCTTAAAAACTGAATGTTAAAAAAAAAAAAAGTCAACAATTAAAAATGATGAAAAAGAAAAAAAAAAAAAAAAGAACAAACCAGCGTGCGGTCTCTCCAAATGCATACCAGCCTCTTCTGGGAATCCCATGCCAAAAATGACATCATTTGGCAATTCCTTTATAAATAAAAATTTTTTTTTTAAAAAGTGTCCCCCAGTGTAAATCCATCGTCAATCACGCCGCACGCCGACCCGAAAAAGAAAAAAAAAGAAAAAACAAACAAAGCAAAAACGCTCCGCCGTCGAAGGCTGGCTGCCTACTGCAGGCTCCACCATTTGACATTTCTTATATAGGTAAGGAGTGGGGCCCACCTGGTTACGTCACCTGGTGATCCCGCTCTCTTGTGATGTCACCAACCAAGTATGCACCGTTTCTGTCTTTTTGTTTTTCGGGTCGGCAGGCGGCGTGATTGACAATGGATTTTCATCGGGGAACACTGTTTTTTAAATTTTTTAATAAAAGGAAAAAAAAAAAAGTCTGTTTTTATTACTGCACTATCCAGACAGAGGGTCAGGGGTCCTGCAGCCTCATAGGAGAGTAATGCCGCGTACACACGAGCGGACTTTATGGCAGACTTTGTCCTGCGGACTTTTCGGAGGACTTTCCGAATGAACGGACTTGCCTACACACAATCAACCAAACTCTGACAGATTCGTATGTGATGACGTACGACCGGACTAAAACAAGGAAGTTCATAGCCAGTAGCCAATAGCTGCCCTAGCGTCGGTTTTTGTCCGTCGGACTAGCATACAGACGAGCGGACTTTTCGACCGGACTCGAGTCCATCGGACAGATTTGAAACATGTTTCAAATCTAAGTCCGTCAAACTTTTGAGAAACCAAAGTCCGCTGGAGCCCACACACGATCGAATTGTCTGACGAAATCCGGTAAGCCGGACCAAGTATGCCGTAAAGTCCGATCGTGTGGACGCGGCATAAGAGTAAAATGAAAACTCCTCCTACAAGATTTAACCAGACACTGATTAACCGCTCCAATACAGGGCACTTTCACCCCCCTCCTGATGGGTGGCACTGATAGATGGAACTAGGCATAGGCCATCCATAATGGGCACCGATTGGCATCCCTAATGGGCAATTATTTGGCACTGATTGGCATCCCTGGTGGGCATCCTCGATGGGTCTGCACTCAATGCACCGATCATCAGTGCAGACACCCCCTCGTCAGTAGAGCCGCCTTTACCCACACCTTGTCAGCGCGAGTAGAGGAAAAGCAGATAAACTGTACTTCCGGGTTACCATGTGATTATCTGTGATTGGACACAGCTGATCACTTGGTAAAGAGCCTACGTCATAGGCTCTTTACCGAGATCGGAGATGCGACACACCACACATCGCCACGCTCCACCCCAGCACGCGCTTGCGGCTTTATCCTGCTGTACATCATGTGACGCCCAGTCAGGATAATACAACCACTTTCCAGCTGTCATTCTGCTATATGGCGGGCGGGAAGTGGTTAAAGTCATAAGAGTGCTATATACTGCTGATAAGAAAAGGTATTTAGCAGCCTATATTTACTAAAATAATTGCATTTCCATGTGTACTGTGGGAAACCAGATATTGTGAATGCAGGGTCCTGAGTTTAGTAACACTTTAAAATACTACTTTTGCTGGGTATTTCCAAAAATGGCTTCCGATACATTTTAAAGGGAGCTTGGCAAGAAAGAAATATAGGAGCGGTCACTGCTGGCTTTTTGATGTAAATGCAAGCTCCAGGGCTGTCATCCTCATTCTTTGTTCATCATTTGGGGAGTCACTAACCCAGAATATGAATGAAGTAAGCGAAGTTACAGGGCACCAGCTTTGCACATTCTTGTTCTTGGTCAGTGACTTCATTGGTGAACAACGGTTCATAAAGTGCATTTCAACCCAAAACAAAAATTTTATAAAATTTGAACGTACTAGTCCTTGGATGTGGAGGCTGCATTAGTTTCCTTTTTTCAGCCCCCCCCCCCCCCCTCCTTTAATTTCACTTGATAATCCAGGAAACAACACATTTCTCATCGCTGGGTGGCTACGCTAACTCCTTCACTGTATCTATAGAGGGAGCCACAGATGTCACCCAGACTGCTCCATTGATTTGGACGATTAATAGGTCTTCTTCTGTTCATCTCCATTACATGGAGGAAGAGAATTAGCAGTTTATAGAAGACTGCTTAACCGCTTACCGACCAGCCGCCGTCATTCCCGTCGTACCTATACGTCAGCTTGTGGGATAGGGATAGCAGGCGCGATGACCACCGGCCACGAGCGATCGTGGGCACGAGAGGCAGAACACGGAAGAGTGTGTGTAAACACAAATCCCTGTTTCTGCTCTGTGAGGAGTGACAGATCGTGTGTTCCTAATAGCTAGGAACCACCATCCGTCACTTCCTCTAGTCAGTCCCCTCCCCCTTCAGTTAGAAACACACACAGGGAACACAGTTAACCCCTTGATCGCCCCCTAGTGTTAACTCCTCCCCTGCCAGTGACATTTTTACAGTAATCAGTGCATTTTTATTGCACTGATCGCTGTATAAGTGCCAATGGTCCCAAAAATGTGTCAAAAGTGTCCGCCATAATGTCGCAGTCCATGATAAAAATCGCAGATCAACGCCATTACTAGTAAAAAAAAACAAAAAATAAAATAATAAAAATGCTATAAAATCTATCCCCTATTTTGTAGATGCTATAACTTTTGCACAAACCAATCAATTTACGCTTATTGCAATTTTTATTACTAAAAATATGTAGAAGAAGACATATCGGCCTAAACTGAGAAAAAATGGGGATATTATAGCTACAAATGCAAAATATTGTGCTATTTTAAAAATCGACGCTTTTTTGTTTATAGCGCAAAAAATAAAAACCTCAGGAGGCGATGAAATACCTCCAAAAGAAAGCTCTATTTGTGGGTAAAAAAAAAGGACGTCAATTTTGTTTGGGTGCAGCGTCGCACGACCGCGCAAGTGTCAGTTAAAGCGACACAGTGCTGAATCGCAAAACATGGCCCGGTCATTCAGCAGCCAAATCTTGGGCTGAAGTGGTTAAAAGACATATATGAGGACGGCTTTATACCTCCCTATCTGCGGAACTGTGAATGCAACCTGGGCCAGGCCTTCTCAAAAGAGCAAAGAGAGCGCATTTTTTATTTTTTATTTTGCGTACCGCTCCTCGATTGTGAGTAGGTTCCAGGAGGTGGGGTTGAAGATCCTGTCCCGATGGTATAGAGCAGTGGTCATCAACCCTGTCCTCAGGGCCCACTAACAGGCCAGGTTTGCAAGATAACTGAAATACATCACAGGTGATATAATTTGCTGCTCAGTGATTGCAGTATTCTAGTCTGTATCTCCTCAAGGTAATAAATAAAACCTGGCCTGTTAGTGGGCCCTGAGGACAGGGTTGATGACCACTGGTATAGAGTGCCCACGTTCTTACATAAGATTTACCCTTCAGTTCCCTCCACTTGTTGGAGGTGTCAACAGCCGGTGTCTTGCCGAGAAAGTTCCCCCGGCGGATAAGGACCCCCCTCAGGGAGCCGCTGAAAAGAGCCGAAGCTGAACACCTGAGTCAGCTGTACACGGCGCCTGCACACTACATTCTACCCTATGTCCACGTTAAAGCCCCACCATCCAAGTAGACATAGAGTTAGAATAATAATATGCCAAGCGCAGTGAGGCCGTGCCTGAAGCGGCCTGTTACAAACTTTTTTATTAAAATAGTCTTCGCACGCAGGCGCCGTGTACAGCTGACTCAGGTGTTCAGCTTCTGCTCTTTTCGGCAGCTCCCTTGTTGTTCCTACTGCGCAAGCGCTGCACCTGCGCAGTAGAGGGGGGTCCTTATCTGCCGAGGGGAACTTTCTCGGCAGAACACCGGTTTACTACTACACTTATTTTGGACATGCCCCCTTGTCCGCCCCACTTCTGGGACACTATTCAGAAATTGGTTTTTAGACTGACAGACATTTCACTAACAGGTGACCCGACACAGTGCTTGCTTCACCTCACTCCGATTTTGAGGTGTAGATATAAGGAGTCAGTTCTTGATCCATCTTCTTAACGCCGCTAAAATATGTATACCGCAAAAATGGAAATGCTCGGAACCCCCATCAGTTGGTCGTTGTATAGCTGTGGTGAATGAAATTAACCTGATGAAACAAACGGCTGCATTAAAACGAAAAGGGGAACAATTCAATAAAACCTGGTTTTACTGGCACGATTTCCGGTACTCACAAGACTACAACACCTTTATGGCCTCCTCTGTAACTGTGCATGCATTCTCAACATTTTTCTTTAACACCACCCCCTTCCCCCCCTCTTTCCTTATTGAGTTTGCAATGTCTTTTCTCACTCTTGCCTTCTTGTGTTCTATCGTCTGATGTAATACCTGCTTTTTCCTATTGGGAAATGTATTAGTGTACACCAGCCTATGGGCTATTTTAGTGTCTTACACTGTTGCATTTCAATTCAGTCTAATGTAGTTTTTTATTGTTACCAAGTGGATATCATCCAACTCGCCATGTACCTAGCATACGGTGCTACTCTACCTTTGGTTTGTGTAACAGTCTATCCATAATGTACCATATATCCATGCTGGATTTGTATTGTTCTTTCTGGTGCACACAATAAAACTTTAAATGACAAAAGACATATGAAAAACCCCAACTGAAGTGCTATTTGTAAAACTGTTTTTGATACTCTCTAAAGGACTGATAAACTACAATATATAAAATGTTTGTTCTTGGATTTAGATATTCTTTGACAACCCTCTTCCCCCACTGGACTGCGCAATATGTTCCCATATCCCCTTTTGCTTTACATATGGAGAGTGAAGAACAGAACACATTTCCAAATTCCCTGGATCTAATAATCAGTCTATTTTGCCGTGTCTACTTCTGCTCATGCAGTTTTTCCATCACATGCTCAGTTTAAATTGCCCTGTTTTGTGACTTTAAAGCGGACCTTCAGCCTCTCAATGATGATCCCACCTCTCCACCCCTCCTCCTGTCCTCTGCAGGAATACAGCTTTTTTTCTCTTTAGTTGACCTATGTTATATAAAGTCCGACCCTGCCTACCCATGCATGTCATTCGCTTAGGTGACTGACAAGCACACTGCCCACTGTGCCACCCAGGATATGTACATCACATAGCCCAGGAGGCATAGGCTTTCATTGAGGAAAGGGAGGAGGGGCAGGCCTGTCTGGCCATCATTGGGAGGCTTGCCAGCTGAACCCGGAACAGCCGGCAGCCTAGCGATGACGCCACAGGGAAACATGGCGGTGCAGGACAGAGCGCTGTCAGAAGAGAAGAGGCTCTTAACTGGACATCGCTAGATCCACTCAGTGGGTATCAAAAGTTAGCAGAACTCACCACCAGGTGGGTAAGGCTTTAAAAAAAAAAAAAAAAAAAAATCAAAGTAAAGTTTTAATTTAAATCTTGGATAGAATTGGAAGGAGTTAGGACCTGCTGTTTATTGCTGTATGGGGCCCCATTGGGGACAACTAAACCACATTTCTTTGTACAGTCAGTCAACAAGACAGAAGGTGAGGATAATCCGTCCCATCTTTCTTAAAGGTCAAGTTCACCTTTGGAATATTTTATATGTTCCATCCATTTTAGGATCTGCACCTCCCCTCCGCCCCCCACACACACACCTTCTCCCTGCACCTGCTGTCACAATTTGAAAACAGCGCAGCCTTGCAGGGCTCCACCCACACAGCTACGTCATTCATTCAAGCGGCAAAGGATCTTTTTGTAAACAGTGCAACCGTGCAGGGGTCCGCCCAAACACAGCCACGTCATTTGTTCAGTTTCCTGTGAATGAAAAAACGACAGGTACTGTAAGCCCTTGAAGCAGACGGCTTGTAATTCTCAATGAACAGTGAGGGTGCTAGTGAGAGACTTATAGTTAATTGATCTTCCTGCTCTCAGGTAACTGCCTGTCTGTATTGGAGATACGAGCAGACATTATCCTGAACAAAAAGGAAGAGCAACGCCATCTAAGTGCAGCAATGAAGAATATTTATTCCAAACAGATGAATAAAACTCACAGGAAAACAGAGATGTCACATGTATCTGGGTATAAAGTGTTCATGTGCTCTGGGGGGGGGGGGACAGGCTGCGGTGTGATGTAAAGTGTGAGGCTTATAGCCTGATGAAGGAGCACGCATGCCCCAAATGCGTGCATCGGCACGCTCCACCTAACACTTGGATGTGACGTCGGCCGGCTTCTTGAGAGTGTACCCATGTCACAGGAAGCGTTGGGAGCCACCAGGTCAGCCGTGACTAGAGGCACTTTACATCACACCGCAGCCCGTCCTCCCTCAGAACAGATGAACACTTTATACCCAGACACATGCGCTGACATCTCTGTTATCCTGTGAGTTGTGTTCATCTGTTTGGAATAAATAAACTTTATTGCTGCGCTTAGATGGCGTTGCTCTTCCTTTTTGTTTTGTTTCATTTTGATTGCCCGCGCTCTTTCTATCCAGCTAACAGTGCGCCAACGATAGTTTGTCCTTGTTGTAGACAGTATCCTTAGAGTCTGCAGGAGCCGGATACTGCACTTGTGATCTGATCACGGGTGCAATGCTCTGCAGGCTCCTTAGAAAAAAATAATAAATGCACTTTTTTTTAATCTGCAAAAGAAATGTGCATTTATTTATTTCAAAAGATGAACATAGCCTGTCATGATGCAGGCAGAAATGAAAGCATTTTAGTAGTATTGTGGGAAAGAGTTTAAAGCTCTATCAGTTTTAATTGCCATCTTTGGCTCTGTTAAAGAGATTCCCTCCAAATTTATAGGTAGCTACTGAGCAAGGAAATTATGGTAAATCTCTCCAGCAGGCACATAGCAGAAATCCCAATAAAGGTTCTAGAACTACTATTAATTTTATCTGAAATTCCGCTGTTTGTCTCACAAAGCCCCAGATGGCAAAATACACCACAATATTGGGGTCTCTCAACAAGGCCATAAAGATGTCAATTCTTCCACTGCAGGACCCCACAGTTTGGAGACTGAAGAGGGGGAATAGGGGACTACCCATTAGACTTTACAAAGGCTTTTGTAATTAGGAGAAGCCAAACAATAAACAAAGCCATCTTCATAGTGCATACTGCTTGGTTATAAAGATTTAACTATTGCTCTAAAAAAGATCCTTTAATTATTCACTTCTTTGCAAAAAAAAATAAAAACAGTCAACACTGCAACTGGAATTTTCTTCTTGGACTGCTGAAATGAACTGTCGGAGGACAGTATCCACTCAACTTTCTCTCCTGTGTATCTGGCAGGGAGGGTCCCCAGAGCAAGCAGTAGAAGTGGAAAGGAAAGAGAAAGAACATGTGATGGTGATCCACAGACCTAGAGTCTGTTTCATTAAGTACTTGCTGATCCACCTGAATGGTGTCTGTGTTTCAGGTAATGCTGGCCATACACTATACGAAAAGTCGTCCGAAAATCGGTCATTTAGACCGTTTGTTCGTTTTTTCTTCCAGGTAATGGGCACAAAATCGATAATCGTTGGGACGTTTTTGAGCCAAAAAAACTAAGGACAAGGTTGGAAATTTTATGCCGAACGAACGATAAATTGAAAGGTTAATGTGTTTCCCGTCCGAACTGTCTGCGCTAGGTATATGTAAAAAAAAAAAAAACATTTATTTATGTCCACCGAACGATTTATCGGTCATTACATGATGGCACAATCGTTTGCGGTCACGGCCGAACGTTCGTTTTTCGAAAATGGGTTCGGCCGATTTTTCGTATAGTGTATGGCCAGCATAAGTTTGTTGATTGAGAGGCTGTGGGAAAAGCCTACACATGATCCTCATGATGGGATACACTTCAACTAATTAAGATATGCAATTATATTAGTTACCATTGCCTAAGCACAAGTTCACGTTAGATCTATGAGCAGTATGCTACCTCTATAAGCACCCTGATTGATTGATTGATCCCAGGGGAAGAATTCATCATCGTCCAAAACAATCAGCACCTTTCTTCAAAAAGATAGGTCTGAGATCACTGGTACATGGCCAGTGCAAAAATATTCACATTTAAGCCAGGTACACGATAGGAAAATCGGACGAACAGACGTCCGATTTTCCATGAAGGTGCGTAAGCGCCGATGGGTATCTGTATGAATTAGCCAAGACTATGTTAAGCTAATGTGTATGTATTAAATGGCAATGCATTTTCTATATCCATATTAATGTGTTACATACAATTTTACTGACATCACTGTCATAAGGCTATTTTAAAACCACCAAGACACATGTACATCTATAAAAATATTAAATAAAAAAACAAACAAAATTACAAAAAACACAACAAAAAATTAGAAGCACATTTTCAGAATGCAAGGTTAGTAGAATTACATAAAAATTTCAGATTACAGATAACCATCACCAGAAATTGTTGACATTTGAATTGCTGACAATTAGGAAAATGCACAACTAGATCAGGGGGTAGGTAGATAGTCCTAATAAAATGGTAAGGGGGAGAATAAGAGGACTGAAAAATGAATGAGGATTAGGGAGGAGTCATTGTTTTCAGCTCTAGTTGTAATACTACCTGAATAATACTTGGACTTGTTGAGCTCCATCAATGTGTCTTTCCAATTATTGTACCAAGGGACACTAGCTTTAAGAGAGCGATCTGACAGAGAGAATACGGCATTATTTAACCAAATAAAATAAACATTACTTTAAATCAAGGGGTGCAAATATGTCCTAAACATTTCAGAAGAATACACGGTAGATGTAAAACACTATCTTAGTGCAATTACATCTATTGTTGATAGTTAATCTATTTTGTATTTAAAAAAAAGAAAATACATCAAGGGTTCAAATCATTAAAGCAGAGGTAAACTCACAAAATTAAAAGAGAAGTGTGGACTTAAAAAAAAAAAAAAAAAAAAAAATGTATACTCACCTAGGTAGATGCAGCATTCTATCCCCCTCCAGCTCTGCAGTGAGAATTGAGCGATCAAACACCACGATCACTCATTTCTCCCTCTGCTCTGAGCAGAGTAGTGACTGTCGCTAGCTCTCTGCTTTGCCCCTCTCCAGCACTCACTGGAATGCTGGGCTGTGGAAGGGGTGAGAGTGGCAGGCACAGGCTCTCAGCAGATAGCTGAGAGGCTAAGCCAGATGTTGGTCCAGGCATCTGGGTGGATCCTGACCATCACCTGAGTGACATCCACCAACAGCGTGCTTTAGCCCACTGATAGCTGAATACAGGAGAAGTACAGATAAAATAGATCTGGCCATACTTCTCCTCTAAAGGCTGTCACACCTAAAAGCTAACCTTACATATAGCCCAAAGGTAGTGCGCAATTCAGGAGAACATATTCTATTGCCTTTTACTTCCAGTTATTTTTTGCGAGGTTGAAAAGTGGCACATACGAAATAGCTGTTAAATTCTTGCCATGCGTCACGTGTCAGCATCTGAGCTAAGCTGTGCAAGAGAGGTAGGGTCAGTCCTCCCCCATTTCCCAGCAGGAGCTCTCGTGAACTCCTAATACTCTATTACCCCGTAGACATAGAGAATGGCTGGTGTCATGAGTCACCAGTGCTACAGCAACAACAGTTTTAAAACAAGTAAAAAATAAAAAGTGTAGCGCTAAATGAAAATACACCCTCAATGTATAAATTGTGAAAAAAATATTAATAAATAAAATATTTAACAAAAAAAAAAAAACGTGCAATGCCCACAGCCAGTGAAGATGGAGGCTTACTGGAGGGTTTGAACCCAGAACAGCATATACTGCCGTGACGAGGCCTTGCAGCTTTCACATGCGTTTACAAATGTGTGCTAACTAAACCCCTGCTGGTTGGTCAGCAGACTGGTTGCCATATGCTGGGATAGTTAACGCTACATTTGGAGAAGACACTTTCATGAAGCCCCCTGGGACTCTTCCATCTCCAGGCTGCCAAGGTCTTCCCCCCATTGCCGGTGTGCAATACAAGCTGGTTTGACCCTGACAGTATATGCTGTTCTGGGTTCAAACCCTCCAGTAAGCCTTCATCTTCACTGGCTGTGGGCATTGCACGTTTTTTTTTTTTTTTTTGAAGACACTGTGGTGCGGTGTATCGAATTGGTCTCTATATTTTCCATCCAATAAGATCTAATATGTACATATAACGGACTTAATAGTAACCAGCTGTGTATTATTTTATATCAGTCTGTATGGAGTTACACGCTGGTGATGGCATTGTGCACATTTTTTCACAAGTGGTGACCTTCAAGGTCCTTATTGTTTACGGATTTTAATTATTGGTTTACTGAAGGACATTCAATTTGTTTTTGATGGACATTTGTTTTTTATTGAAAGCACTGGACACTCATTATATATATATATATTATAAATATATTAATATTTTTTTCACAATTTATACATTGAGGGTGTATTTTCATTTAGCGCTACACTTTTTATTTTTTATTGGTTCACTTAGCAATTATTCTTTTTGCTGTGTTAGCAGCTCATACTTCAGAGCAAGCGCAATTTTATCACAGTTTTTTTAATTTTAAAACAAGGCCTGGATTCTTTGATTTGAATTTAGTATTGATGTTACATCTACCAACAACAAAATTGAGTGCGAAAATTTAGCCAAGATAGCGCCAGGGGAGTGGTGTAGCCTGCTGAAGTGGTTGTAAACCTAAGACATGAAAAGTAAACAAAGCAGATCCTTCTATAGTGTGTACTTGCATCAATCCAGAGCACTGTGTGTGTTTTTAGTCTGATTCCTCTGCTATCTGCACGAGTCATTTCTGACAGGTTACGCCATCTCCAAGAGATTGCGGGGACAGGGAAGGCTTGCGATTGGCAGCCTTAGCTGTGCATGTTTCCTTATGAGACTGTGTAGAAGGTGTGTCCATTCCCTCCACTCTGGTCTTAGATTACACTCAGCTCTCTTCTCTGAACTGTGAAGAATGGCATCAGATTCCTCCAGCCACACAAACAATGGAGGACTCCCTCACCCCTGCTAGGACATTGTTTTCCTAAAGCAGCTCCCGCTGTTGTCAGAATACACTGATCAAGAAAAGTTTTCTAGCATATTTCTTCCACTTCTGTCAAGCAGGGATTGTCGCACACTGATCAAAATTCGCCCAGTCCCTGCTGTCCCAGCTGAAGTTCAATCAATGTATGGCAAGCTTAAGAAAGGAGAAGTTCACCTTTCAGGTTACACCCATATTCAGGGTGTAACATGTAGCCGCAAAGGCTGCCAGACCTTGTTGTCTTTCCCCACACGTCCGTTTTTTTAAAACATTTTGACAGCTGAGGGGGCTCTCAAAAATTTTTTTTTTTTTAATGCTGACGTGTGGGGCTCTGCCCACCCGGTTCACTCATTCACAGCACTCTGAATGAAAAACTACAAGTCTTTGCAGCTGTCGACTTGTCGTTTTCATTGAACTACCATGGCGCTGTGAGCGCTGTGGACGTTCATTAATTTTTCCTGTCAGCATGTATAGGCTTCCTCATTCAAGGTACGAGCAAGCAGATATGCTGACAGATCTGCTGATCGCTGGTGCAATGCTTTACAGGCTCCTGCAACAAAAATAAATAAATGCACGTTTTTTTACCTGCAAAAAAAATGCACATGTATTGTTTTTTGTAAAAAGGTGAACGTATCTTTTAAACAAACTATGGGGTTGATTTACTAAAACTGGAGTGTGCAATATCTGGTGCAGCTGTGCATAGAAACCAATCAGCTTCCAGGTTTTGTCAAATCTTAATAAACAAGCTGAAGATTGGCTACCATGCACAGCTGCACCAGATTTTGCACTCTCTAGTTTTAGTAAATCAACCCCTGTGCACTCTGGATTGCTGTGATAATGCCAGGTCTGCTGCTACAGTATGGCTAAATGTACACACAAATCAGTAACTCTCAGGATGCACAAAAGCTGCTTTATCTGCATACAAAGACATGTTCAAGCAGCCTCTTGTGTTATGGTCATCCTTTAACGGCACATCAGCATCCTACCATATTGACAGGTTCACTATTTCATTAGTTTGAAGGCAACTACACAAAAGAAATTTAAAAGTAGAAAACAAGTATGCAAAAGTAACTTCATAAAACAAATATGCCACTGATCTTAAAACATAAAAGGTATGTCAGCTTTTGTACTAATGTATACCAAAACCTATACACATAACTCACCAAATCCAAAACGGTAAGCAAAAAAAATACAAAAATATTAAAATTTCACGAATCACATTTAGTTGCGATTTACAACTAACTGCAAACAAACAAATCTACATGCTAGAAATAAAAACATAAAAAAAAAAAAAATAATAAATTCCTGACACCTGTTAGAAATGGTGATTTTGAATTCAGTCAGTACAGTATGTGCAAAATGTGTTTATGAGATCTCTAGGATTTCTTATGGGACACTTCAAATAGTACACAGCTTTGTCATAACCATCATTGCATCACAGCCTTACTATATTACAAATCCTATAACAGCAGATGTTTACTCCTTAACCACTTCAATACTGGCACTTTTACCCCCTTCCTTCCCAGGCCAATTTTTAGCTTTTAGCTCTGTCACACACTTTGAATGACAATTGCGTGGTCATGCAACACTGTATCTATATAAAATTATCTTTTTTTCACACAAATATAGATTTCTTTAGGTGGTATTTGATCACCACTGGGTTTTTTGCTAAGAAAAAAAACCAGAAATTTTTATGTTTTGCATATAAAATTTTGCAAATAACCTTTCTTCATTCATTTAGGCCAAACTGTATTCTGCTAAGATTCCTTGGTGAAAACAACCCAAATCAGTGTATATTATTTCGTCTGTAGGAGAGTTACTGATTCCATAAACTTTGGTGTATATATATATATCTGAAAAGCAATCAATCCTGATGTACTGACAGCTAATCTCATTTCTTGAGGCCTGAAAAGCCGGGACAGTACAAATATCAGCCAAATTACCCCTTTTTGGAAAGTAGACAGCTCAAGGTATTTAGTAAGAGGCATGGTGAGTAATTTGTCAAAATTTTTTGGAAAATTAAGAAATGTCAAAAAATGTCACAATTAGTTTTTTTTACATACTGTCATCAGTGCAGTACAGCGTCATTATATAACTGGTGTGGTGGAGATCAGGGTCAGTGACAGATTGCAATGCAGCTCAGCTGCGAATGTGGCACATTCCAGTAGGACATCATATGATGTTCACCCGAAACGACAAAGGTCCCACCTAGCTATCATTTGACAATAGGCTGGGCAGGGAGTGGTTAAAGTGGTTCTAAAGTCAGAACATGCATTTCCTGCATTACATCCCGACACTTGTGCATCCCCCCTCTCTAAACACTTACCCAACACCTCCACCAATCCAGCGCTGTACTGTCTGCTTTCACAAGACACGTCTGAATCAGTGGTAGCCATATTCTCCTGCTACGGTCAGTCAAATCTTGTAAATAGAGAGCAGGGGGTGTGGCTGAGCCATGCTGCTTTTGTCTATGGATGCACTTAGTTTTCTCGCTGAGGGGGCACTCATAAGAAGAAGGAAAGTACAGTGTCGGTGGGGGACTCCAGAAGAGGAGGAAAGGGGCTTGAGCAATACCAGCAGGACTTCCGGTCTGACGCCACTTCCTGCATTGTGGAATGCATGCTGGATCCCAGGAAACATTGGACAGTGGTGGTGTGTACTATACATTCGACTGGCTGGTTTATTGTGGTGTCAGTTTTACAGATGTTTTTAAATAGAGAAGTAGGTGATCTATGCCCTGGTTTGTGTCCTCTATGTTTCATGAGCCATAACGATATATTATAAGGATGACCGGCGCCATCCAGTGGAGCTCTTGAGCTGGTTGGAGAATTTTGGAAGAGATCTGTAGTTTTGACAAAAGCGTTGTTTTGACCTTTCTTTGGAATAAAAGGGGTCAAATCACTCTGGTGAGCAGCAATTTGTTTTTATAGGAAACTGTGGCAAGTATGTTGTGAAGTACTGAATATTACACACACCATTTACCTTCAGAAGTGTGACACTTCGAATGGACACGATTGGAGTGATTATCATGGACACCTTGGGGTTGATTTACTAAAACTGGAGAGTTCAAAATATGAAATCACTTCCCGAATTACTGGCATCTTAAAAGGCGCCAGTTTTAAAAAATAGAAAGTATTCAAAAACGCAGATTTTGACGTTTTGAATACTTTCAAGTGCACTGGAGGGGCTGGGGGTCTTTTAGACCCAATCCCTCCATAAAGAGTACCTGTCACCACCTATTACTGTCACAAGGGATGTTTACATTCCTTGTGACAGCAATAACAGTGATTAAAAAAAAAATTTTAAACGTACAGAATATCGGCAGACAATATCGGCTATTGGCCTGAGAGGTTGCTGAAATATCAGTATTGTATCGGCACCGAAAAAACAATATCAGTCGATCCCTACTGACTGGTTTCTATGCAGAGCTGCACCAAATTTTGCACTCAGTTCCAGTAAATCAACCGTGTCTGCACTATAAAGCCCTTTACGAAACATAATAAGCACCATTGTGATTTTGCACAGTTGGTTGGAATTCAAAGCACTTATGTGGAACACTGTTTGAATTGTTTTGAGAAAGTCTGAATGCTGGTCATACTCAAATGAATTTGGGATAAGGTGTGCCGACATCAAGTAGACCTAGCATCTAGACTGGGGGGGGGAATATTTTAGAATATATGATTTTAGGCAGAAGTATTTTATAGGCCATACTTTCTCATTTGGATTAAGAGTACATAAGATTTCATTGCACAACTGCACAGTTTGCACATTGATTTAGTTGGATTAGGAGTTTGGTATTTTTTTTTATTTTTGCGCACATCAATAATCAGGACCTAAATGAGAGGCATTTGAGGTAATTGGATGTAAATGGACAAATGTATGTTTACATCCGCTTGCCTATGGACCTAACATGGGTCTGTTAAGTCAGGAAGAAGAACAAACACAGATATCACAAACGTAACATCCGTACTGTTCAGGTGATTGGAATGGACACGGACCATATGGAAGGGGCCTAATGATTACAAAGAATTACTAAGTTATCTCTGATTGATAATATAAACCCTGGACAAGTGTTCAGTAAATCACTTCTTTATCTCTGAGTTTCCTGCCCATCAGCTCCTTCCTACTAAGAAACCCAATCTGTTGGCCCAATGCTGTTGGCTCAGGTCAACAGCACCAGTCTAGTTTGCTCAATTGCTGCACCCACTCTGCCGTGAGCGCACCTAACTTTCAGTCAGTGGGGTTTTCTTCCCAGGCAGTGTCACTGACACACCCCCCCATGCATGTATAGTGACAGCACTTGTCTAGAGTAAGAGACTGGTGTCCAGAGACAAGCACTGTGATGCAAAACTAAGGAGCGGTTCATTTTCTGCTGAGCAGTGTGGTCAAATAGTGCAGGGCAACATGCTAGTTCAGCATCCACACCATCCAAACAGGACTACATGATCAGAAAATGAAGGAAGATCTCTAAGTGCATCTCAGATAGCAGTAATAGCTCACAGGGGTCTTTTAACAGACTTTAACCAGGTATATGTTTGCAGACTTGTGCACTGGGTGAAATTTATGCTACATTTACATTTTCTCACCCTCTAAATACACCTCTATGTTAGGCAATGCACATAGAGGCATTTACAGGCTTATTAGGAGAAGCTTTTGGGCAAAAAAAAGCTTGAGGGGCCTAAATGTATGTAAACACGCCTAAATGTTAGGCGCGTTTAGCGCTTAAGCATTCATTTCAATTGCCAGAATAAATATTCTGGCCAATGGAATGAATGCCCAAATGCTTAATGCGCCTAAACGCATTGGCAAAATGCCGTTTTAGGTGCACTTTTTAAGGCGTTCAGAGGAGCTGGGCAAACAGCATGTATACCACAGCCTTTCTCAACTAGCTTTCAGAGAAACAACATTTCCTCCTGAAGTTGCTAGTAGTTCTGTGAGCAATAAGCAATGGAGAAAAGATCTCCAAGCAAAGCTGACCACTGCAAGGGCAATTTTCCACTGTTATACTGTATCAGTGTTGACCATTAACATTAACGCACACCACAATTTTCACGGTTGTTATTCATTATATTTTCAAAGGGTAACTCCATTTTCATGGGGAAAAAATAATATAGTACAGTAATACCTTGGATTACGAGCATAATTAGTTCCAGAAGAATGCTTTTAATCTGAAGCACTCGTATATTAAAGAGAGTTTTACCATAGGAAAATAATGGAAACTCAGATAATCCTTTCCACAGCCACTGTTTGTCTATGCAGTACCACATGTGGCCAGAGGTGCGGGGGCCCCAGAGACACTCGGAGAGTCTTGGAGACCACTCGGGAACAGAGTGTTTCCGAGTATCTCTGAATGTCACCGGCGCCCCCGCACCTCTGGTCAAATGCAGTTAATCCCTTGCAACAAAAATTTCATTTTTGGTATGATATTTTCCAGTAGGAAATTACATCTAAAAGGATGCAGATCCAGCAGCTTTCCTCAGAGCCCTGCAGCTACAGCAGCTGATTGATAATTATGAAACCACTCCCATTAGACTCACTTAGCACAGAGGCACTGAGGAGCAAACTGATTTCTTCAGAATAAAGAAGGTAGGAATCTGCAACAAAGTTTGTTAAAATCCTCGCACCGTACATAGATCACCCAGAGGGGAATGTTTTTTTCTCAACAAAAAGCGGAGTCACGCTTTAAGTTAGGTTTATTACTGAAAATAAATTTTGTTGTATATACCAGGTGGATGTTAAAGCAGATCTATGATCAAAATGTAAAATCATATATTAATTGCCACACTTCTATTAATATAAATGTGAACCATCTTGAAGTTTGTAAACTTACTTTGTGACACCCCTACACATTTACATCCTTGAATTCATTAACAGGTATTGCTATGCCCTGTGGGTAGCACTGCTGTGACACAGAATTTACAGAGCCTGCCTTCTGAACTACAAATGTGCTAAAAGGAGAAGTTTCACATGGCAGAGTCCCTACAGGAATCACTGCTTGAAAGCAAAAAGGTACCATGGGATACTGTATGGAGCCCTTAGAAATAGAAAGTAAACAGCACAGGAAAAGCTGCAAAGCATGCTGGGAATCCAGGAAACTGTGGAAGGAGATAGCCAGCAGAAAATCACAACATGAATGGAGATTTTGCAAGCAAGTTAATGTTGGTTTGTCAAAAATAACTAGTGTTTGTATTATTATTACAATGCTGAGGTTATAAAGGTAAAGTGTATGCTGCGACCACAGATTTCCTTTAACCACTTGCCTACTGGGCACTTAAACCCCCTTCCTGCCCAGACCAATTTTCAGCTTTTGGTGCTCTCCCAATTTTAATGACAATTACTCAGTCATGTAATACTGTACCCAAATTTATTTTTTTGACATTTTTTTTATACAAATAGAGCTTTCTTTTGGTAGTATTTGATCACCTCTGGGTTTTTTATTTTTTGCGCTATAAATGAAAAAAAGACCGAAAATTTTGAAAAAAAAAAACAAATTTTTCTTAGTTTCTGTGATAACATTTTGCAAATTAATAATTTTTCTTCATAAATTTTGGCCACAATTTATACTGCTACATATCTTTGTTGAAAATAACCCAAATTAGTGGATATTATTTGGTCTGTGTGAAAGTTAGAGAGACTACAAGCTGTGGTGCAAATCATAAAAAATTGATTACACCTGATGTACTGACAGCATCTCATTCCTTGCGACCCAAACAAGCCAGCAAAGTACAAATATCCCCCAAATGACCCCTTTTTTGAAAATAGACATTCTAAGGTATTTAGTAAGATGCATGGTGAGGTTTTTGATGTTGTCATTTTTTCCCACAATTCTTTGCAAAATTAAGATTTTTTTTTTTCTCACAAAATTGTCATTGTAATAGGTTATTTCTCTCACATGGCATGTGTATACCACAAATGATGCCCCAAAATACATTCTGCTACTCCTCCTGAGTATGGTGATACCACGTGTGGCACTTTTTCACAGCCTAGCCACATAGAGAGGCCCAACATGCAGGGAGCAACTTCAAGTGTTTTAGAAGCATAAATTGCACATCTAACTTGTTGACTACCTAGTACACTTTTGAATACCCTGGAGCACCAGGACAATGACACGTGGCACTGATGACAGATGGCACTAATACGTGGCACGTGACACTGATGACAGATGGCACTAATACATGGCACTGATGACAGATGGCACTAATATGTGGCACTGATGACAGGTGACACTGATGACAGATGGCACTGATACGTGGCATTGGGGACAGGTGTCAGTAACAGGTGGCACTGGAGACAGGTGGCACTGACAGGTACTGTGGGCACTGTGTTTTATTTAGTGTTCACTCATGCTGCAGCACAGAAGCTCTCCCTCCTCTCAGTGTGAGGAGGGAGAGCCGGCAATGAGAGATGATCTCATATGTTTACATTTGCGATCATCTCTCAGTGGACACGCCGATCGAGTGCTAAATGGCCGCTGTGATTGGCCATTTAGCGCAATCTGTGATTGGCTGTATCCAAGGGACACAGCCAACACAGATTTTCCCTGATGCACGCCCGTGGCGGCGCGCGGGGAACCAGTAAATGGGGGACGTCCAGGGACGCCCTCCTGGCAATTAAGCGCCGCGCTGTAGCCGTCTTTCTGCTATAGCGCGGGCACGGAGTGGTTAAACAATGATCTGGTGTAGGTGTTATTTACTATGTACAAATGACTGAAAATGCAAATTAACTGAGCTGTAATCAGATTTGACAGGAGCAAAAAAGTTTAGAAAGGCTCATCTATATTCACATCTGACATCACTTGGTGCTGTACTAAGAAAATTGTGAACACAAAAAACTGCCCTATTACCAAAGTATAATACAGTATTTGCATTAATTAGCACACCAGAAAAGAACACATTTTCATGCAGTGCTAACAACATTCCTACACCACAACAAAATGCAAGGGGTTATATAACAAAAAAGTAGGAGGTTTTGTGTTTTTACATGCTTCCAAAAACACATGAAAAAGCAGGTCATACAAACTAATATGATCAATGTTTTTCTTTTTGCATTTTTTATTTCACTGTGCTAAAAAGAGCCCAAAAGTGCTAAAACATTAAGGGGTTGATTTACTAAAGGCAAACAGTCTGTGCACTGCCAGTGCTGTTGCGCTAGATCTGGGAGGAAGCTCTGAAATGAGGGAAAAAGCTCTACTGATTTATATCATCCAAATCATGTGCAAGCAAAAATGCTGTTTTTTAATTTTCCTTGCGTGTTCCCCACTCAGATCTAGAGCAAGTATTGCCTGTAGTAAATCAAGCTCCATGTCTTAATTGGCCATGCAGTTCAGATAATTAAAGCAGTATTAAACCTTAAAACAAAAAGATTAATATATTGAAACTTATTTATTATTAGATATGGGGGCTGCATTAAAGTGATATAAAAGTCCCTATTATTTAAAAAAAAAAAAAAAAAGAAGGTTAAGAAAACAAACATGTCATACCATACCTGTTCTGTGTAATGGTTTTGCACAGAGCAGCCCAGATCCTCCTCTTCTCGGGTCCCCTGCTAGCGCTCCTGGCTCCTCCCTCCTGCCGAGTACCCCCAGAGTAAGAAGCTTGCAATGGCGACTCCTGAGCTGTGGCTCTGTGTGTCCATTCACACACACAGCCGCAGCTCCTCTCTCTCCTGATTGGCAACAGCGGGAGCCATTGGCTCAGCCAATGAGGAGGCAGAATCCCCAGTGAGCCGGGGCACTTGCGCACATCGCTGGATCGAGATGGGGCTCAGGTAAGTATTATGGGGGCTGGGGGGGGGGGGGGGAGGGGGGATGCTGAACAAAGAAGGTTTTTTACCTTCATGCATTCTATTGAGCCTTAAGAACCACTTTAATCTTTGGGGGGTTTTTTTCCGGCTTTTTTCCCCTCTATTTTCACCTGGCGATCTGGACCTAGTAACACATCTCCAGTATTGGAGTGTCCACACTCTGGAGGAGGGAGCAACAGAGACATCTTTGGACATCATGGAAGAGATTGATTAGGGGTGGATGGCGCTACCTTATCTGGGTATCTTGACTTATAATTTAATGAACCTCAAAAGGAACCAGGTACTGTATAATAATAATAAATGCACCCCTTTATCCCACATTAGGTAGTGGGTCTAGATGTCCCCTGTTACCTGAGTGGACTGTGCTAGCAAATCAGTCTCATACCTATATACAGGTGTACACCATGTGATTAATCAACACAAATTAATTAAGTGACAATTGATAAAAAAATCAATAGTGGCAACCAAACAAACCAAAAATAAAGTTAAAGTTAAATAAAATACCACGGTACGAACTTATATTAATCCCCAAATGTGTCCAAATGTGCTTATAAGCAAAAATGTGAATATGAATAGTCCCAACATTAGACATATAGTGCAGGATTGCTCATTAGATAATATAAAACTGATGGAAAAATAATGGAAATTGGTGAACAACTTAGTGGAAAAAAAAAAAAAAAAAAAAAAAATAATTTTTTTGATGAAAAAAATATATATAGTGTAAAAAGTGAAATAAAGTCCAATAACAGAAAGTAAAAACGTTTGTAATCGGTGACTTTCGTGAAACCAGCTGATCAAATCCAGTGACTTGCGGTGCTCCCCCTCAAAGATCCCCACTCACCAGCTCCCTGCACCCCTGCAGGGGTAGTAGGCATGTAATAGTAGGCAGCAATAAGATGTGTATGGGTCATCAGGGTCCACCGCTCCAGCTGTAAGGTATCCTTCAGTGTATCCTCAGAGAAGAAACAGGGCTCCATAGTGTGATACTTTTTTTTAAAAAGTTTTTTTATTTATCACAACAGTACAAAAATAAAAATAAACCAGGTGAATAAAAGTTCAAAAACCAAGCCAAACAGTCACACAGCGTGTAAGCTGTTTCGTATGGAGAGTGCAGGCCGTCTAGAACCGTCAGCTGCGCGGCATGCGCCTCAGCTGCGTTCCACACTCTCCTACTTCCGCGTGTGACGTCAGTGCGTAGCTCCGCCTTACGCGTTTCGTCATCGACGTTATCTTTGGACATCAGCATTGTAGAGCTGCACGATTCTGGCTAAAATGAGAATCACGATTTTTTTGCTTAGAAGATAGATCACGATTCTCGCGGTGTAACTCTCCCCTCAAGCTGATACATCTGCGGCACAGCTTGTTCTGTGAAAAACAGACTTACTAGCAGGATCACCAGGTAAAAATAAAAGAAAGAAAGCCTAAAAAAGAGAAATCTAGTTCAGCCATCACATCTAAGAATTGATGAGCTGCAATATAATAAATGTTTGCTTTTGGGTTTATAATTGTTTTAACTAAGCGTCCAGCTTAGCAGAGTGAAAGAGAAACAGGCACATGGTCTGCACCTAATTAAAGTGGTAGTAAACTGTCTTTTGTAAAAAGCCGCTGACAGGCAGGGTTTTATAACAGAAGAGACCCTAGGGGTCACTTCGGTCATAAATGACCCCAATGCCTGTCAGTGGAAAATGCGACGCGGCTCTGCGTGCCACTGCAAAGTGACACCCATGCGGAAATGACATCACCGCAGCCCGACCATCCAAGTGGCTGAAGATTTGAAACCCGGAAGGAGGAACGAGTTAACGTGGAAGTGCCGTTGATCAGAGAGAGCTGTGACAGCCCAATACTGGACGACTCCATCTGTAGGCAACCTGCAGGGGGGCACTTTTTTAGTCTCTTAATGAGACTTTACTACCACTTTAACAATAGGAAAACTGTACTTTATACAGTTACAATAAGGGTTAACCGATAACGTTTTTTCAGGGCCGATACCGATTTTTCAGCTGCCTTTCAGGCCGATATTCTATACATCACTGTCACCTGCCACCAGATGCAGCATGTCACTTGCCACCCAGATGCACCGTGTCACTTGCCACTTTCCCCTGCCACCCAGATGCAGCTTGTCACTACCTACACTACTTCTGGCAGTCTCTACTAAGTGGCGTCCGAGCAGGTAAACTTCCACATGCGGGCGGTGAGAGGTGACCTAACTATCTCTCTGCGACCCCTACTTTTCAATATATAAAAAACTGCTGCACATCCCCTAAAGTTTCAACCTGGCACAGAGGATGTGAACCATCTGGAACGCTGGTGCAATGTTCAGGCTCTGCAGACAATTCATCCAGCTTTGGGTCAGTACCAACATACAGACCTCCAGTTACGGGGATGGAGGAAGTACCAATAGACTACAAGTTCAGTGACATCAAAGCCCTTGTGCTCCATTGAGATTTACAAGTCCTTCTGCCACAGAGGTAGCCTCCCCCTTCAAACATCTGGGAAGAGCCACCAAAACAACTGCGCCAAAATAAAAATCAAACAGAAGCCTAAAGAAAAGAACCCTGTAATACAGATAAGTGGTGGGGGGGGGGGGGGGGGGGGTAGGGATGGGGGGCTGGGAAATGGCACCATGCTACACCCTAAATATGGTGCAACATATAACATGCAGTGCATTACCCTTTAAAGCAGAGTTCCAGTCAAAAGTGGAAGTTCCGCTTTAAGGCCTCCTCCCCGGCTCCTGTTTGTGAAACGGAGAAGTGTTCCAGTGTTGTGTCAAGAAGTGCCCGCTATCGAGAAGTGCCCAGGATGAACTGCGCATGCGCCACACACGCGCCGTGCGAAACAGCACAACAGCTGATTTTACGATTAGCTGTTGTGACGGTGAGATGGCGCCTGCGCACAAAAGCCAACGGAAGACTTTTTTCTGTCAGATTGTGCCCCGCGCTGAGTTCATGTTGGCGAGGGGCGGATTTCTTAATATTGTGGGCGGATTTATAAATGAAGGGCAGTTGGGGGCCAGTGCTGCAAAACAAAACTTTTTATGCTAAATACGTCCTGCAAACCCGCCCATCAGTTCCCGCGAGCCTCCAGAAAGAATAGCATAAAAAGTTTTGTTTTGCAGCACTGACCATCATTTATAAATCCGCCCAACATGAACTCGCTACGGGACACAATCTGACAGAAAAAAATTCTTCTGTGGGCTATTGTGCGCAGGCGCTGTCTCAACAGCTGATCATAAAATTTAGCTGTTGTGCTGTTGCGTATGGCGCATGCGCCGTTTGTCCCGGGCACTTCGACAAAACACTGGTCACCTTAGGTGATCGAAAGCGGAAATTCTCCCTCCCAAAGTCTTCTGGGACATATGACAGGTCCTAGAAGACTTCGGGACCAGTTGCAGAGCGCAGCACCTCTTGCACATGCGCAGTGGGCACCAGGCTACGAAGCCTCAAGCTGTCACAGCCGGATGCCCATAGTAGAGATGCCAAAGGGAGGACACCAAGAGAACACAGCACGTGTGAGTGCACCGCTGGATCGTGGGACAGGTGAGTGGCTGTTAAAAGTCAACAGCTATACTTTTTGTAGCTGCTGACTCTAAAAAAAAAATTTATATATATATATATATATATATATATATATATATATATATATATATATATATATATATATATATATATGACTGGAACTCCACTTTGGGTTAATTTATACATCCTGATGAACCTGGTGGGTTTATTTAAAACTTTACTGCTCTACGTCTTGCAGAACTTCAATTCCAGCACAAGTGCTATTTTTTTTTTCTTTTAACCTAACAAAGTATACACCACTTTCAGGGATTCCACCATGATCTAAAAAGAGGCAACTGAATAATGGGAACCCCATCCATAGCATTACACAATGTAGAGTGTAAGTATAATAATATCTAGACAGGTACTTTGCTCGGTTAGTAAATCTTATAAAAGAACCTGCCTGCATTACAGTTCTACACAAAAGCACAGCAAATTTTTGAACTTATGAAATGTAAAATAGGGAGTCTCAGCATCAAAAAGCAATGCAAATGAATACTAACATTCTACTAAAATATAAACATTTCTAAAAGAAGGTAAACAAGGTTGACGTCTTACAAAACGAAGGCCTCTCTAACATTGCCCACCCAAAGCATACCATACAGCCGTATGTTTACGTGCTGCAGCTGCAACGTTTTGTGCTTCAGCAAATTTCAAATGGTAGGTTGAGATGACAGGTGGCACCATCTGAAGCCACCCTGCAAACACCAAACACTTGGCTCATGATTGCTGTACATTAGTCTCAATGAAAACTGCCATTCAATCGTTTTTTAGAGAGTGAGCAAATATGAATTAAGCCTTTGACTGGTCATGGTAAACCCGCATGCCAACTACTGGAATTCACAGAAAAACAAAATATAGTGGTAACTGAATGGTGCAAATTACTTCAGTTAGACCCTGGATTTCACCTGGTTCACCGTGGCATACAATAGATGAAGCGTCAAAACTGCACATTGTGGAGTTTGCCTTACAGCGAAACACACAACGTACACACACACACACACACACACGCGCAACATCCACACACCGAGACACACAGCATACACAGACACCGAGACACACAGCATACACAGACACCGAGACACACAGCATACACAGACACCGAGACACACACACACACAGCATACACAGACACACAGCATACACAGACACCGAGACACACAGCATACACAGACACCGAGACACACAGCATACACAGACACCGAGACACACAGCATACACAGACACCGAGACACACAGCATACACAGACACCGAGACACACAGCATACACAGACACCGAGACACACAGCATACACAGACACCGAGACACACAGCATACACAGACACCGAGACACACAGCATACACAGACACCGAGACACACAGCATACAGACACCAAGACACACAGCATACAGACACCAAGACACACAGCATACACAGACACCGAGACACACAGCATACAGACACCAAGACACACAGCATACAGACACCAAGACACACAGCATACAGACACCAAGACACACGGATTTTACTAGTCAGTGAAAAGTAGCAGCGCTTGACGCTTTTTTTTTTTTTTTTAAACATGAAAAGGCAAAGATGATAGGATTTCGTCACAGGCTACTTTTATGCCTGTATAAACGAAATAGTACAATATATAAATGTCACCCATGTGATTTTCAGAATTAGGAACCTGTGTGGGAGCTCAAAGAAGAAGAGTCACACTCAGCACAAAGATTAAGCCCAAACTCAAGCCAAAATGTTATTTTTTGTTTTGGGTAGAGTGGAAAAAAGACCTTCAAAAAGGGGAGAGCTATCCAATGGGAGCAGAGATTAGTTAAGTCAGATTTATATTTCTTTATGGCGTGTCAAAAAAAAAATAATAATAATAGCAATAAAACCCAAGGGATATGCAAAATCTTCCCTACTGTGTGCAAATGGTAAACATATTTGGCTGAAGTCAAGATTTAATGCTTTGAAAAAAGAAGGGAGAAAACTGCAAACAAAATACCTAACATGTTACATATTAAATTGCCATTAGAGCTCAATGCTTACCACTGATATTAAGGTCATAATCGCCAGCAGTAATCACATTTGGTACCAAACTTTCAGCAGGTTGGCTGGATGAGACAACATCATTGAGAAGTTTGCGGATCCCTGCTTGTAAAGGTGCTTGAGTAACGATGTTGTTGACAGTAATTTTTAGGTTTTTTATGACATGAAGCTGATTGTTGGGATCCCGCATATGAACTGAAAAAGAAAAATAGCCCTTTAATACTTTACACAGCATTGAAAAGTACAGGAGTAGAATCACATTTACTATACAGTGGAAGTAATCCAAAACCATGGGGATAGCACAGAAGAAACACTGGCTAATAAAGAACAAAAAATACCCTCCAGTGGCAGGGGACTTTATAGGCACATCGGACAAAGATTCTCCAGAGACACATGTATAAAAAAAAATGAATTTTATTAAAACACCAGGATAAATAATGTATCTAATGAAGATATAAGTGATTAAAAGAATGGCTTATACACATGTTGGCCGCACAGGAAATTGCTACTGAGAACCTTAAATATGGATGTTTCATTGTATATTTTATCCATAGGGGGCTGTGTGGGCCCTTCTGTGATGGCCTCCGGACCGCCTGCAGCGTTTGCGACTACAGTGGATATAAAAAGTCTACACACCCCTGCTAAAATGTCAGGTTTCTGTGGGGTAAAAAAAAATGAGACAAAGATAAATAATTTCAGAACTTTTTCCACCTTTAATGTGACCTATAAACTGTACCACTCAGTTGAACAACAAACTGAAATCTTTTAGGTGGAGGGAAGTACAAAGAAAAAAATAAAATAATATGGTTGCATATGTGTGCACACCCTTAAAATACTTTGTTGAAGCACCTTTTGATTTTATTACACCTTTTGATTTTTATTACAGCACTGTCTTTTTTGGGTATGAGTCTATCAGCATGGCACATCTTGACTTGGCAATATTTGCCCACTCATCTTTGCAAAAACACTCCAAATCTGTCAGATTGAGAGGGCATCTCCTGTGCACAGCCCTCTTCAGATCACCCCACAGATTTTCAATCGGATTCTGGGCTCTGGCTGGACCATTCCAAAACTTTAATCCTCTTTTGGTGAAGCCATTCCTATGCTGATTTTGATGTATGCTTTGCGTTGTTGTCATGCTGAAAAATTAAGTTCCTCTTCATGTTCAGCTCTCTAGCAGAAGCCTGAAGGTTTTGTGCCAATATTGACTGGTACTTGGAACTGTTCATAATTCCCTCTACCTTGACTAAGGCCCCTGTTCCAGCTGAAGAACAACATCCCCAAAGCATGATGCTGCCACCACGCTTCACAGTGGGTATGTTGTTTTTTTGGTGATGTGCAGTGTTGTTTTGAGCCAATCATTTCTTTCGGAATTATGGTCAAAAAGTTCAACTTTGGTTTAATCAGACCATAACACATTTTCCCACATGCTTTTGGGAGACTTCAGATGTGTTTTTGCAAAATTTAGCCGAGCTTGGATGGTTTTATTCGTAAGAAAAGGCTTCCGTCTTACCAATCTACCCCATAGCCCAGACATATGAAGAATACGGGAGATTGTTGTCACATGTACCACTCAGCCAGTACTTGCCAGAATTTTCCTGCAGCTCCTTTAATGTTGCTGTAGGCCTCTTGGCAGCCTCCCTGACCAGTTTTCTTCCCATCAATTTTGGAGGGACATCCAGTTCTTGGTAATGTCACTGTTGTGCCATATGTTCTCCACTTGATGATGACCGTCTTCACTGTGTTCCATGGCATATCTAATACCTTGGAAATTCTTTTGTACCCTTCTCCTGACTGATACCTTTTAACAATGAGATCCAGTTGATACTTTGGAAGCTCTCCACGGACCATGGCTTTTGCTGTAGGATGCGACCAAGAAAATGTCAGGAAAGACCTAGTAGAACAGCTGAACTTTATTTGGGGTTAATCAGAGGCAATTTAAATGATGACAGGTGTTTACTGCGTTTGAATGCGATTGCTTAATTCTGAACACAACTACATTCCCAGTTATAAGAGGGTGTGCACACTTATGCAACCACATTATTTTAGTTTTACCCCCCCCCCCACACACACACATACACTAGATTTCAGTTTGTTGTTCAATTGAGTTGTACAGTTTATAGGTCACATTAAAAAGGTGGAAACATTTCTGAAATTATTTATCTTTGTCTCATTTTTTTACATCACAGAAACCTAACAGGGGTGTGTAGACTTTTTATATTCACTGTACCTAGACACATGCTTGTGGCACCACAATCTTTTGCTTTTATATCCTTTTGGCTTATCCATTGAACTGGCCTGGTCAGGATTCACACAATGTATGCGCTTCTTCATGTTGGTTATATAGATATGTATTGTATATTTATTGCTGTTTTTGTATTATAGAATAACTATATATGTACCTTTTGAGCATCCCTGAAAAAGATTGAAAACTCGTAATTTTGAAACGCGTTGGAGGTCTCATTGCATATGCAACCCATGTTTAAAATGTTACTAAACCCACAACAGTAAAATCAGTCTGTCAATGCAGCACAGCATGCTTGTTATACTCACTGTGGAACGTAAGGGGTTAATCCTCTGCATTGTGTAAAAAGGCTGTTTTATCCTGTATGCACAGATCCTTCCCTCCTGCATTGTCTATCCAACTAACACAGGCCCGCTAACACAGGCAGTGTAGCCAACCTGCACATGCTCAGTTGTATCTTTTATGCTGTAGTGTACAGAATATTTCCTTGTTGGGCTGAACTAGCCAGGTCACATGATATTGACATCACACATGTGGGAGTGTATACAGGCTGCAGTGGAAATCTCCTCCTAACTGAACTCGCAGCACTGGAGAAAATGTGCAGTTCATCACTGACCGTGGTATACAGATCATCCAAAAAAGGTATATAGTGGCAATATTTTAACGTAAAAAGATTTATAAGCTGTGGGCACTGTGGGGGGGGGGCAGATAAACTATTTTCATATTACTGGGTTTAGTAACACTTTAAGGTTCTCGGTAGCAATTTTGTGCTGCCAACATTTGTATAAGCCATTCTTTTAATCATTTATACTATCATTAGACGTTACACGTTTTATAAAAATTTTTTTTTTTTTTTTTTTTTTTTATACATGTGTCTCTAGAGCAGTGGTTCTCAACCCTTCTAGTGCCATAACCCCTTGATAAAATTTCCCAAGTTGTGGGGACCCCTAACAGTAAAATTATTTTCATAGCGTGGCTTATCAGCACCCAAGGCAAGTAATTTGCGCCCCTAACCCACGGACATTTAGCGCTCCCCGAGTCCCTTCCACTCCACATTTTAGGATGTACCACTCTCTTTGTTCGCCTTTCTTTCCCTTTTATCTCTCTGTATCCTAATTTTTTTTTTTTCCCCCCCCATCCCTCTCTCTAGCCGTCTTTCTTGTTCTTTCTCTTATTCTTTCTCTCCCTTTTCTTTGTTACTCTCCCTTCCATGTATTCTCTCTTTTTATTCCTTCTCTTACTCCTTGTTGGGAGAGGGGAGTGGGATGAGTGGCAGTGAAGGGTGGAATGAGTGGCAGTGCTGGTGGGGGGGTGGGATGAGTGTCAATGCTGGTGGGGAGAATGGGATGAGTGGCAGTGATGGCGGGAGTTCTAATCAGTCAACTTAGGTGCTCTTGATCAAAGTGGGGACTTTTAATAGCAACTATACTCACTGTGTCTCCGGCACCGTGGTGTCTCGAAGCAGTGACACCAATGCCGAAATCAGGAGATAGGGTCTCCTCCAGCCCCTCTCACGTCACTTTCCTCCCCAGTCAGCTAACCTCTATTCTCTGGCCCCAGCCATCAGCCATGCCGTGAACTGAATGGGTGGCTGCGAAGAGGCTGAGTGGGCAGCCGCGGCTCCAGAAACAGCCCAGCTGGGTGCCCACAGGCTCCAGGGACAGCCTGCGAAAAGGCTGGGAAAGCTATGTGGGCTTCAGGAACAGCCCAGGATTTGGTGACCCCTGGCAAATTGTCATTCGACCCCCAGGTTGAAAACCACTACTCTAGAGAATCTTTGATGTGCCTATAAAGTGTATGTGTGTGTGTATATATACACACACACACACACACACACACACACTTCTGACTCATAAAGAGAACAGAAAAATATCAAAACGCGAAAGGGAAAAATCAGGCTGATCAGGACAAACGTTTTCCTTTCCAAGGTGCCCTGAGAAGATGAAATGTAACTGGGTACTAATGATGTCAGAATCCTGCATCCGTATACCAAAGTATATCTATTTACACATAATAGAACGTCTCCAGAATCTGAAGTTCTACCTAAATGAAGCAGATAGTTAAGGAGTAGGTAATCTTGGTACCCCAGCTGTGGCGACACTACAAATCGCATCATGCATTTGCCTCGTGGGTGTTATGCCTGTGGCAGTTTTCTGCAGGAAGCCTGTAGTGGGTTGAGCCTGCTGAATCCCTCCCTCTGCTCTCTGCACAGGCTATTACTACACAGTCATGATGTCACTGCTACTTTTACAAGGTAGTATCTGGGTTTGCAAAAGAATTTGCTACACCCAAAGTGGATTTATATCTTTTGTGGATATTGAGGAATTTATTTAAATGAAGCTTTTTGTGCCTAGAGTTTAGCTTTAAAATGGGTTGTAAACCCTCACATATATCCGGTTAGGTGACTGCCCTCAGGCGACACAGGGATTAAACAATTCCTCCTACATAAGTTGCACCCGTTTATCGACAACCCTCTTTCCCCTACATAAATTCAAAGTGCAGAATTTACACAGGGTTTCTCAGCCCTGAAATGCAGGGAGTGGCTAAAGTTACATCAGTGAGAACTCCGAGAGCTGATTGGAGGGGGGAGGACACACCCCCTTCACACAGAACACAGGAACAGAGCTAAAGCTGTCAATTATTGGCTGGGCCATCCTGTCACCATTGTTCTCATGCTGATAGCAGAGGAAGGAGGCAGTGGGCAGAAATTACACTAAGGGCACTTTCATACTGGGGCAGGGGGGTGTCAGCTGTAAAGCTATTTTTAGCGGCGATTTACCGTCGTTTTAGCGGTGCTTTTCGCCCGCTAGCGGGGGTCCAGCGTTTCGTCCAAAACAACGAAAAAGGGTTCAAAGTGCTGCTGCAGTGGCGCTTTTCCGGCGCTGCCCATTGATTTCAATGGACAGGGGCGCTTTAAGATCGGTTTATACACCGCTCCTAAAAGCGCCTCAAAGATGCTGCTTGCAGGACTTTTTTTTACCGTCCTGCCAGCGCACCGCTCCAGTGTGAAAGCACTCTGGCTTTCACACTGGAATGACAGGAGAGGCTCTTTACAGGCGCTATTTTTAGTGCTATAGCGCCTGTAAAGCGCCTCGGTGTGAAAGGAGCCTGCTTTGACATACTTCGCTTGTTCAGCGGGGGATCGATCCGCTGATCCCCGCTGGGCAGGAGGATGACAGGTCCATCTCCGCTCACTGTGCCGAGATGAACCTGTCAGAGTCCCACTCGCCTCTATGGGGAGAGCGGATGAAAAACAGACCGCCTGTCCATTTTCATTCGATGCAATCGACGGATGGAAAATAGGACCTCCATCCATCTGGATTTTGGTAGACCGGATCGGATAGCAGCGGATGTCAGCGGACAAATAACTGCTGACATCCATCGCTCCGTAGAGGTGAATCGAGTGTCTGATCAAGTCTGCCTGAAAAACGGACAGGCGAACAGCATGTGTGAAAGGGAACTTAGTGCTTTGAATTGACAAGTACACACTATAAAGGGATATGCTTTGTTCATATTTCATGTCTGAGGTTTACAACCACTTTAAAGCGGAACTAAACCCTCCTATCCCTTTCAGCCAAGGAAGCTGCCATCTTAGCCTCAGTTTGATCTGAAACTTCCACGATGCTGCACATGGTATCAGTTATGATGGTTAGACAATTTGATTGAGAGCACAAGCAAATGTGACAGTTAGTATTCCAGCATGTCAGGAATATAACTTTTTTTTTTAAACTGTTACACAGATGGATTTAGTTTCGCTTTAAAACAGCACAAAGGAACACAGGGGAGCGAAGTCACTCTTTTAACTGAAAGCTCTGATGTGTACCAATAAAGGCACATAGCAATCAAAGTACACTTTATACTGAATGCAGCGACAGAAAACCTAAGACACCTCATTGTGGAACTATAATCAAATTCAAACATTACAATCTGTAATTAGCATTAACATAGTAATTATTGTACAGGAGTCCCAACTGTAACTTCTATTACCTGTTTATCCTGTTAGTACATCAATTATTTTTCATTTCCTTTAGTATAGTGACAACTCAGGTGTTTGTTTGTTTTTTTTTGCAGTAAAATAATGCAGCTTTGTCACCATGTGGATAGGGTAACTTTTGGACATATCTTTTTTAAATGGTCCTTAAAGAGATCCTGTCATTAACAACATTCCAAACAGACATACCTAGAAAAGAAGAGTATTTATCTCTCCCACTTCCAGAACACAGCTTCCTTCACGAGATCCCTGACTAAAGTCCAAATGGGAAACGGATAGTTTTGATCTTCTTGGTCTCCTGCAGCTCTCTATTGTTCCTCCCATCAACCGTCATACAGGACCTTCTTCCTGTAATGCCAGGAGGTTAGCAGGAGAAACCATTTAGGGCGGCAGGGGACCAAATGACCATCTTTCCCGAAAGTGTCTGTTTCCCAATGGACTACAGCCAGGGATTTCTGGTGAGCAGAGCGCCGTTCTAGAGGCACAGGCAGTGGGAGAGGTATTCACTTCTTTCCCAGGTATGCCTGTTGGGACTGTTTACTATCAATGACAGGATCACTTTAAAGCAGAACTAAGCTCAAAGTCCCTAGGAGCACTTACCATAATGTGCAAGTATATAAGGAACATTTACACATTACGGCAAACTTACCTCTTAGCTTGTCCTCCTTCACAAAGTCTGCGCTACCCATCTTCACCGCTACAATGATCTCCCCCGCTTCATCCAGACCTACTGTACTTCTCTTTTTCTTTGGCCAATGGGAGGCAGGCAGTGGACACTTTTTTATTGGCATAAGAGGGGTAAAGAAGCTTTTACTGCTCTGCAGAAACTATCAACTAGCACATTTCTTGGGTGTGAATTTGGTTCCACTTTAAAGCGGTTGTAAAGGTAAAGGGTCCTTTACCTTAATGCAGGGTTCAACAAATCCCAGGTGCCAGGTAGCCAAGGCAACAAGAAATTGCATCCTGGCACCTGGGTTGCTGCCCGAATGCTGCCACATACCCCGTGCTGTATCCCAGGCCCAGGATCAGCATAGTGGGTGCCGCCGAGTAGAAGGGAAGGAGGAGAGCAGACACACGTTTGCACTCCTCTCCTCCTTGTTGTTACATAGTTAGCCAGGTTGAAAAAAAAGACACAAGTCCATCTAGTTCAACCATATAAATAAATAAAAAATAATAATATCATACAATCCCATATACACAATCCTATATCCACGTGTACGACGTCACTTCCAGGTCCCTGTTGACAATTTCCCTGGCTATCAAGGCCAGTAAAGAAGGTAGTGCAGTGCTATGTGCATTGCATTACATTCAGTGGAGCACAGGGAAGACATCCAGGGTCTTCTAGTTACGTCACCAAAAAAATCATCACGTGATGAAAAAAAAAAAAAAAAGCACATAAAATCGCCCCCCAAAAAATTGAAGCCCGCACACCCCACATACACACGTACAAACACACGCACATTTCAGGCGCCTATGCCTGAAAACACGTCAATTGCGATACACAAGTTACATATCACCACGCATGCTGGAGTGATAGCAATAATTCTAGCACCAGACCTCTCTCGTAACGCTAAACTGCTGATCTATAGGGGACTTTTAATGTGTTGCCTATGGAAAGGATAAGATACTGAAATTTGCCGCCATTTCGCTGGTGCATGCAAATTTAAAGTTTGACACATTGGGTATTTACTCAGCGGAACCTCATCTTTTAAATTTTGCTAAAAAAAAAAATTGGGTAATTTGTGTTTTTGTGCCCTCTAAAATTACTTTAACCACTTCCACTCCGAAAGGTTTTACTCCCTTAATGACCAGGCCATTTTTTGTGATATGGCACTGCGTTACTTTAACTGACAATTGCGCGGGCGTGTGACGCTGTACTCAAATTCATTTTTGTCCTTTTTTCCCCACAAAAAGAGCTTTTGTGGGTATTTGATCACCTCTGCTGTTTTAATTTTTTGCGCTATATACAAAAAAAGATTGACAATTTTGAAAAAAAAAAAAAACATAATATTGTTTACATTCTGCTATAAAACATTCACAATAAAAGAAAAATTAAAAATCGAATTTCTTCATCAATTTAGGCCAATATGTATTCTGTTACATATTATTGATAAAGAAAATCCCAATATGTGTATATTAATTTGATTTGCGCAAAAGTTACTGTACTAATGACACTGACATGGAAAGGGTTAACTTCAGGGGCGATCAAAGGGCTAAATGTGTTCCCTATAAGGCCCCTTTCACACAGCGACAAAGTTGTGAAATGTTTTTAGCGGGGCACTTTTAACCCCCGCTAGCAGCCGAAAAAGTTAAAACGACCCGCAAAGCACCACTACAGTAGCACTTTGCTGGTGCTTTAGGAGTGGTGTATTCAGCACTCCAAAGATGCTGCTTGCAGGAGTTTTTTTTTCCTGCCAGCACATCGCCTCAGTGTGAAAGCACTCAGGCTGCAGGGTAGTCGTTTTTCAGGCGCTATTTTTAGCCTGAAAAACACCTCAGTGTGAAAGGGGTCTAAGTGATTGCTAACTGTGAGGGATGCACTTTGACTGGGGGAATGTAACGATCCGTGTTCCTGCTTAGCTGGAACACAAGATCAGCCCATTTCCCTTTCAGACAGCAATCTGCCTTGTTTACATAGGCAGAACGGCGGTCTGCCTTTCTCCTAAACAATCAGAAGGGCCCAGCTGACATCACGTCCCCTGGACCCGCTGATTGGCTCCCGCTGTGTCCAATCACAGCAGGAGTAGGTCGCCGGTGGCGCACGCCCCAGACCCCAAACTGTCAGATCACATACCAGGTGCGTGATTTGGCTCAGAGTGGCCGCCCTGCCACAGTAAATCTATGGTGGGCGGTCGCTAAGTGGTTAATGTGTTTTTTACTGAAATTTTGTGTTTCCTAGACCTTTTCGGTAATATTGTGTGACATAAAAAATTGGAACTACCACTACATTTTTCTCTAGGGTGTCAGAAAATCAATAATATTTTGGGGGTTTTTATGCAATCTTCAGGTCTAAAATGATTTTTTCAAACGTGTCCAAAAAAAAAAAACGCAATAACGGTTCTGGCAGCGAAAGCTTTAAAGGTTAAGTCCACCTTCAGGAACATGTTACATGTTCTATCCGTAAGCTTTGTTAGTTAAAAAAAAAACTGGCTCCTAACTTTTTTAGCTGGCTCCTAGATTTAAAGCAAATTTAATTCTCTGCATTAAGATCTCAGTCCAGTGCTGTGTACATCTGCAGCTATTCTCCCCTCTCCCGGCTCTCACAGGCTTGACTAAGAGCAGCAGGAGCCATTAGTTCCTACTGCTGTCAGTCAAAAACTGTGAGCAGAAAGCGGGGGGTGGGGCTGAGTCTCTGAATAGAGGCAAACAGCCCAGCTCGGGAGTGAGCCCGCATGAGTGCCCCCATAGGAAGTGACTTCCTATGGGGGGCACTTGATGGGGGACCCGAGAAGAGGAGGATCAGGGCTACTCTGTGCAAAACCATTACACAGAGCAGGCAAGTGTAACATGTTTGTTATTTTAAGGATAACAAAACGCGAAGCTTTACAATCTCTTTAAATAAGCAAAAAGTAACTCCAGTCAACACTTTTAAAGCCATCAAACTGTGTCTCCAAGGTGAATCCTGCCGCCATCACATGAATACCTCATTGAGGGCAAGACATGCGTAGAATGACGTCGTTCTTTAATACTTTCTACACGATTGCTGCTGACTGCCCATCTTTACATCTCACCCCCGAAAGTGGTGGTGGTGCAATTACGCTGCATGCTTGTAAGCATCTGCACCTAAGTTTACATGCCTATAGCTATCAGGGATATGCAATTAGCGGACCTCCAGCTGTTGCAAAACTACAAGTCCCATCATGCCTCTGCCACTGGGTGTCATGTTTGTTGCTGTCAGTCTTGCTATGCCTCATGGGACTTGTAGTTCTGCAACAGCTGGAGGTCCGCTAATAGCATATTCCTGATATATACGATAAAATACAGTCAAAATCAGACTGCAGAAGTAGATTGTTGGATTTGGTTTACTTAGCTTGGAGGTGATTGTAGCCATATTCCCGTGTTTACAAACAAGAGCACTTGAATTCTGTCCATAATACTTATTTTATTTGCACAAACAACCAAATTTCAAGGCAAGCTTTTGGGGTGTACCCCCTTCTCCAATGTCCGAGTGTACTGGTAGGACCTTAAAGAAGGGGGCACAACCTCCCCCCAAAGCATGCGCTAAAAATTTGGATGTCAGTGAAAATAAAGGGAATCGTGGACCGTACTTCATTTTGGTTTACGTATGCTAAATACTGTGCCCCATAATGGAGCAGTGTGAATGAGCGCACAATATTTCTGTGTATGGATATTATGTACACAACATATTGTATGTCTGTGTTCATCAGCCCCAAGGGCTCATTTACAAGTGTGGCTATAACGCCGCACTTCTGAAAAGCAATCCACAGTGGACTGCATTTTAGAGGGAGTAGACTCCGCCCCCTGAGAGTGCTGACCCACCTCGCCAGTTGCAGGCTGGTTGTGGCATGGCCGTATTCACTTGAATAAGTTGCGGGCGGCAGCGGTGTCACCTGCAGAAAGCGGTGTCCTGTTTAATTTTTGCTGTGATGTGTGCAGCCCTGAGCGGCCTGGCTTAGGTGGGAGGTGGAGGCTGTTATAACTACGGCTCAATCGCCTGCTGTTACCGCCCTGAGACTGCCCAGGTGAATGAGCCCTAATTGTGATCGTGGCTGGACAGCTTGGTCCGCAGAAAGCATGGAGATCAATGTAAACAAAGGCATGAGAAATACAAGGAATTCATATAGTGAATGTGGTCATCACAGGTAATCACCTACAATTCCCATCATTGGTCACTGCGACCTCTGACCCACGACCTACCGACTGAGGTCAGTCTCTGATTGTAGAACTAGGAACACACATTGGTGCCCCCCATGTTAAAGGATGGCATTCCTCCTTCATATCAGACACTGTGAGCCCCCACCATGCAGATGACAGCCCCCTCCATGCAGATGACAGCCCCCACCATGCAGATGACAGCCCCCCCCTCCATGCAGATGACAGCCCCCCCCTCCATGCAGATGACAGCCCCCCCCTCCATGCAGATGACAGCCCCCCCCTCCATGCAGATGACAGCCCCCCCCTCCATGCAGATGACAGCCCCCCCCTCCATGCAGATGACAGCCCCCCCCCCTCCATGCAGATGACAGCCCCCCCCCCCCCTCCATGCAGATGACAGCCCCCCCCTCCATGCAGATGACACAGGACTCACCCTCAGTGCTGAGCCTGCAGAAGGGCCGTACCAGCTCACAGAAGGATAACTGGTTCTTCCTGGCCAGTCTCTCGGCCTCGTCACTGCACAGGGCCGCCACCTGAGGGATGAACGAGTCCTGGAGGAACTCCTGTACGGAGAGCAGGCACTGCGCCATCCCGCACACACCGACGCTCAACACCCGGGGCTTAGGGCCTCAGCATGGCCTCGGTGACCGGAGACAAGGGTCGCTGTGTACGGCCGGTGTACGGCGCCGCTTCCTCCTCCCTCACACGCTCCGCCCCGCTCCCGTCAGCCGGTTCCAGCCTGTCACGTGACTTCCGCGCCTGTCAGTAGAGGAGGAGGCGGTGCGCTCCCGGGCGCCACCATGCGCCCATCCCGGGTACTGCCTAGTGTCACAACTGTCACATGATGCTGCTTACCATCAGAGAGCCCCCTCCTTCACCCAAAAGTAACCTTTCACATCGGAGAGCTAGGGTGACCACATTTCCAGACTGCAATTCAGGGACACCCCCCCGCGCGCCCGCCCAAAAAGCATGGTTTTTGATACTTTTTTTTTTTGCCAATCTTTGGGGAAAAAAAGCAAACAGTGGTAACCAGTTTAGACAGGTGGTATGCAATGTGTACCTGCCTTAACTAAGTCACTTAGTGACAACGCAGCAGCAGAACTGAGGGGGAGTGTGGTGGACAGCAGCAGATCTGAGGGGGATTGGGGGACAGCAGCAGATCTGAGGAGGAGTGTGGGAGACAGCAGCAGATCTGAGGGGGATTGGGGGGGGACAGCAGCAGATCTGGGGGGGACAGCTGCAGAACTGAGGGGGGAGTGTGTCAGAGAGCAGCAGAACTGAGGGGGGAGTGTGTCAGAGAGCAGCAGAACTGAGGGGGGAGTGTGTCAGAGAGCAGCAGAACTGAGGGGGGAGTGTGGCAGACAGCCGCAGAACTGAGGGGGGAGTGTGGCAGACAGCAGCAGAACTGAGGGGGGAGTGTGGCAGACAGCCGCAGAACTGAGGGGGGGAGTGTGGCAGACAGCAGCAGATCTGAGGGGGATTGGGGGGGGACAGCAGCAGAACTGAGGGGGATTGGGGGACAGCAGCAGATCTGAGGGGGATTGGGGGACAGCAGCAGATCTGAGGGGGATTGGGGGACAGCAGCAGAACTGAGGGGGATTGGGGGACAGCAGCAGATCTGAGGGGGATTGGGGGACAGCAGCAGATCTGAGGGGGATTGGGGGACAGCAGCAGATCTGAGGGGGATTGGGGGGGACAGCAGCAGAACTGAGGGGGAGTCTGGGAGACAGCAGCAGATCTGAGGGGGGTTGGGGGACAGCAGCAGATCTGGGGGGGACAGCAGCAGAACTGAGGAGGAGTGTGGGAGACAGCAGCAGATCTGAGGGGGTTGGGGGGGACAGCAGCAGAACTGAGGGGGGAGTGTGGCAGACAGCCGCAGAACTGAGGGGGGAGTGTGGCAGACAGCAGCAGAACTGAGGGGGGAGTGTGGCAGACAGCCGCAGAACTGAGGGGGGAGTGTGGCAGACAGCAGCCGATCTGAGGGGGATTGGGGGGGGACAGCAGCAGAACTGAGGGGGATTGGGGGACAGCAGCAGATCTGAGGGGGATTGGGGGACAGCAGCAGATCTGAGGGGGGAGTGTGGCAGACAGCTGCAGAACTGAGGGGGGAGTGTGGCAGACAGCAGCAGAACTGAGGGGGGAGTGTGGCAGAGAGCAGCAGAACTGAGGGGGGAGTGTGGCAGACAGCCGCAGAACTGAGGGGGGAGTGTGGCAGACAGCAGCAGAACTGAGGGGGGAGTGTGTCAGAGAGCAGCAGAACTGAGGGGGGAGTGTGTCAGAGAGCAGCAGAACTGAGGGGGGAGTGTGGCAGACAGCCGCAGAACTGAGGGGGGAGTGTGGCAGACAGCAGCAGAACTGAGGGGGGAGTGTGGCAGACAGCCGCAGAACTGAGGGGGGAGTGTGGCAGACAGCAGCAGATCTGAGGGGGATTGGGGGGGGACAGCAGCAGAACTGAGGGGGATTGGGGGACAGCAGCAGATCTGAGGGGGATTGGGGGACAGCAGCAGATCTGAGGGGGATTGGGGGGACAGCAGCAGAACTGAGGGGGATTGGGGGACAGCAGCAGATCTGAGGGGGATTGGGGGACAGCAGCAGATCTGAGGGGGATTGGGGGACAGCAGCAGATCTGAGGGGGATTGGGGGGGACAGCAGCAGAACTGAGGGGGAGTCTGGGAGACAGCAGCAGATCTGAGGGGGGTTGGGGGACAGCAGCAGATCTGGGGGGGACAGCAGCAGAACTGAGGAGGAGTGTGGGAGACAGCAGCAGATCTGAGGGGGTTGGGGGGGACAGCAGCAGAACTGAGGGGGGAGTGTGGCAGACAGCCGCAGAACTGAGGGGGGAGTGTGGCAGACAGCAGCAGAACTGAGGGGGGGAGTGTGGCAGACAGCCGCAGAACTGAGGGGGGAGTGTGGCAGACAGCAGCCGATCTGAGGGGGATTGGGGGGGGACAGCAGCAGAACTGAGGGGGATTGGGGACAGCAGCAGATCTGAGGGGGATTGGGGGACAGCAGCAGATCTGAGGGGGGAGTGTGGCAGACAGCTGCAGAACTGAGGGGGGAGTGTGGCAGACAGCAGCAGAACTGAGGGGGGAGTGTGGCAGAGAGCAGCAGAACTGAGGGGGGAGTGTGGCAGACAGCCGCAGAACTGAGGGGGGAGTGTGGCAGACAGCAGCAGAACTGAGGGGGGAGTGTGGCAGACAGCCGCAGAACTGAGGGGGGAGTGTGGCAGACAGCAGCAGATCTGAGGGGGATTGGGGGGGGACAGCAGCAGAACTGAGGGGGATTGGGGGACAGCAGCAGATCTGAGGGGGATTGGGGGGACAGCAGCAGATCTGAGGGGGATTGGGGGACAGCAGCAGAACTGAGGGGGATTGGGGGACAGCAGCAGATCTGAGGGGGATTGGGGGACAGCAGCAGATCTGAGGGGGATTGGGGGACAGCAGCAGATCTGAGGGGGATTGGGGGGGACAGCAGCAGAACTGAGGGGGAGTCTGGGAGACAGCAGCAGATCTGAGGGGGGTTGGGGGACAGCAGCAGATCTGGGGGGGACAGCAGCAGAACTGAGAAGGAGTGTGGGAGACAGCAGCAGATCTGAGGGGGTTGGGGGGGACAGCAGCAGAACTGAGGGGGGAGTGTGGCAGACAGCCGCAGAACTGAGGGGGGAGTGTGGCAGACAGCAGCAGAACTGAGGGGGGAGTGTGGCAGACAGCCGCAGAACTGAGGGGGGAGTGTGGCAGACAGCAGCCGATCTGAGGGGGATTGGGGGGGGACAGCAGCAGAACTGAGGGGGATTGGGGGACAGCAGCAGATCTGAGGGGGATTGGGGGACAGCAGCAGATCTGAGGGGGGAGTGTGGCAGACAGCTGCAGAACTGAGGGGGGAGTGTGGCAGACAGCAGCAGAACTGAGGGGGGAGTGTGGCAGAGAGCAGCAGAACTGAGGGGGGAGTGTGGCAGACAGCCGCAGAACTGAGGGGGGAGTGTGGCAGACAGCCGCAGAACTGAGGGGGGAGTGTGGCAGACAGCAGCAGAACTGAGGGGGGAGTGTGGCAGACAGCCGCAGAACTGAGGGGGGAGTGTGGCAGACAGCAGCAGAACTGAGGGGGGAGTGTGGCAGACAGCAGCAGATCTGAGGGGGATTGGGGGGGGACAGCAGCAGAACTGAGGGGGATTGGGGGACAGCAGCAGATCTGAGGGGGATTGGGGACAGCAGCAGATCTGAGGGGGATTGGGGGGGACAGCAGCAGAACTGAGGGGGAGTCTGGGAGACAGCAGCAGATCTGAGGGGGGTTGGGGGGGGACAGCAGCAGAACTGAGGGGGATTGGGAGACAGCAGCAGATCTGAGGGGGTTGGGGGGGGACAGCAGCAGATCTGAGGGGGGAGTGTGGCAGACAGCTGCAGAACTGAGGGGGGAGTGTGGCAGACAGCAGCAGAACTGAGGGGGGAGTGTGGCAGACAGCAGCAGAACTGAAGGGGGAGTGTGGCAGAGAGCAGCAGAACTGAGGGGGGAGTGTGGCAGACAGCCGCAGAACTGAGGGGGGAGTGTGGCAGACAGCCGTAGAACTGAGGGGGGAGTGTGGCAGACAGCAGCAGAACTGAGGGGGGAGTGTGGCAGACAGCCGCAGAACTGAGGGGGGAGTGTGGCAGACAGCAGCAGAACTGAGGGGGGAGTGTGGCAGACAGCAGCAGATCTGAGGGGGATTGGGGGGGGACAGCAGCAGAACTGAGGGGGATTGGGGGACAGCAGCAGATCTGAGGGGGATTGGGGGACAGCAGCAGATCTGAGGGGGATTGGGGGACAGCAGCAGATCTGAGGGGGATTGGGGGGGACAGCAGCAGAACTGAGGGGGAGTCTGGGAGACAGCAGCAGATCTGAGGGGGGTTGGGGGGGGACAGCAGCAGAACTGAGGGGGATTGGGGGACAGCAGCAGATCTGTGGGGGATTGGGGGGGACAGCAGCAGATCTGAGGGGGGAGTGTGGCAGACAGCTGCAGAACTGAGGGGGGAGTGTGGCAGACAGCA